>NC_089792.1:1417487-1424987 GCF_040412425.1 Macrobrachium rosenbergii | reverse complement strand
GAAAACAAAGAATGGAATTTATTCATTTTTTATTTTATTTATAGAATTAAGGGAGTGTTCCTTTTAAATAAGATTAGAGAGCAGTGTTCATCAGTTATGTAATTTACGTAGGATCATTTTGTAGTGTTTTTGTAATTTTTAGATCCTTTAATACATGAAAATTTATTTTCTCAAAAAGTTTTGTTTTAGCCGAAAGTAAAAGGAATGGAATTTTATATATTTTTTTGAATTACGTGAGTGTTTTTTGCAAGTATCTATTAATGGTACCTATTAACGTTAATCGTAAATATCTATTAATGGTATCTATTAATGTTTTTGTAAGTATCTATTAATGGTATCTATTAATATGTATATCATTTATAACTCATGGAAGACCATATCGCAGTTTTTTTTATTTATTAGGTCGTTCAATACACGAAAATTTATTTACATAATCAGTTTATATTTAAAAAGTGTAGAAGGTCTTTCAATACTCAAAAATTTATTTTCATAATCAGTGTATATTTGAAAAGTGTGGAAGGTTATTTAATACTAAAAAATTTATATTTTTATAATCAATGTATACTTAAAAAGTGTAGAAGATCACTTAATACTCAAAAATTTATTTTATAATATGTGTATATTTAAAAAGTGTAAATAATTAAATACTCAAAAATTTATTTTCATAATCAGTGTATATTTAAAAAGTGTAGACGGTCATTTAATACTCAGAAATTTATGTTTTTATAATCAGTGTATATTTAAAATGTATATATAGATCATTTAATACTAAAAAATTCTTTTTCATAATCAGTGTATATTTAAAATGTATATATAGATCATTTAATACTAAAAAATTCTTTTTCATAATCAGTGTATATTTAAAAAGTATAGATTAGTTAATACACAAAAATTTATATTCATAATCAGTGTATATTTAAAAGGGGTAGAGCATTTAATACACAAAAATTTATGTTCGCAATCAGTGTATATTTAAAAAGTATACGGACAGGTAATCACTGTAAGGATAAATGATCTCATTCCGTGGATTATTTGATAAAAATATTAATTGGACCGGAAGTGATTAAGTCTTTAAATATTTCCTTTGTTGTGGCTTGGTCGTGCTGATTGATAGGTTAATTGTTGTGTATTTTCATACCCAACTAATTAGATATAACTGATGATAATGTTCGTTTTTGGTTTTATCTGGTGTTTAGGAAAATAAGCATCGATATCGAGTTAATGTTACAATAGAATTTTGGGTTTTGCTAATTTGTTCTACTTAATGAGACGTGATTAGCGTTGGAAATGTTTGCCTGTTTCAACTCTTTAATTTCTGCTTTGTTAGAGAGAGAGAGAGAGAGAGAGAGAGAGAGAGAGAGAGAGAGAGAAATACATCAGAAATCGGTCTGAACAATTCATTATGCAAGTCAGGTTTTGGAGAGAGAGAGAGAGAGAGAGAGAGAGAGAGGTGTTATTGTGTTGTATCGCATTTAATGTCAGAGCAATTCCGAACTCTCTCTTCGTATATTAAAGAAGAACCTCTTGCCAGCGTTACATTCAATGGGCAGTGTAGTATTACTATTTTTATCTCTCTCTCTCTCTCTCTCTCTCTCTCTCTCTCTCTCTCTCTCTCTCTCTCTCTCTCTCTCTCTGCCAGTAATGCGATTATGCTTCGAGTAGCACAAAGCTTCACGTCTATTTTATTTTGTTTTACAATTATATATATTCATGTTTTGTTTTACAATTATATATATATTCATGTTTTATTTGAATAAGCATAATGTAAGTGAATTATTGAATTATCTGTTTGATGATAATTTGGGATCAAATTAATTAAAGGCTGTGTAATCCCGCAGGGGTCTAGTGTCACCAGTGCACCACACGCGGTTAACTGTAGGCATTACTGGAGGTTCATTCCTTTTACTGTACCTCCATTCATATTCTCTTTCTTCCATCTTCCTTTCCTCAATCCTCTCCTAAAAGTTGTTTCATAGTGTAACTGCTTTGGGGTTTTCCTCCTGTTACACCTTTCAAACCACCTTTGTTTTCTTTCACAGTTTTCCTTTCTAAAGGCTGTTGAAATCTGAATGATCCTCATAGTTCCCAGCATACATTCCTAAAAGCTGTTGAAATCTGAGTCTGGTCAAAATCTTATGATAAGGACATTTTTTCTTTCCTTTAAGAAACTTTTTTGATTGATCTTTGTGACAATAATAATAATAATAATAATAATAATAATAATAATAATAATAATAATAATAATAATAACAATAAACCATTTCCTCGGTGCGTTAATCGTTAAGACATTTCATCCTGATCATCGGTAATAATATTTAATAATAATAAACCAGGAACGGAGGCAGCTGGTTCCTGATCGAAATATTTCTGAAGGAGTGGAGACAGCTGGTTCCCAAAATGTGTCTGCCCTTCGTTCCCCGTTCTTGTCCCAAGAAATGGGTCAAGGTCGCCGGCGTTATTTTGCCCTGCGCGCTCTTCATGGAAGGACAACCACCGCCAAATGGGTTAATGGCATTCCTGTACTGATAGAGAGAGAAGAGAGAGAGAGAGAGAGAGAGAGAGAGAGAGAGAGAGTTTGTGTTCATTTCTTGTCCTTCGAATTTCATTTTTTTTTCCATCATTTAGACATGTTCTTGTATTTGTTCCCAAACACACACACACACACACACACACACACACACACACACACACACACACACACACACACACATTTAGACACACACGAGAGAGAGAGAGAGAGAGAGAGAGAGAGAGAGAGAGAGAGAGAGAAAGAGAGAGAGAGACATACAAGCGTTTGTGTCCATTCCCTTACCTTCGATTTTCTTAAAATGTTTCCCCATTTAGACTTGTTCTCTTATTTGTTCCCAAACACACACACACACACACACACACACACACACACACACACACACACACACACACACCTGCTGCGTGTGTTATTTGCGTAGGAAAGCGTTGCTGCTAATCGGTAGTGAATGTTATAAACTGTTTGTTTCAAAGGAATTCACTCAATGCAGTTCAGTGCGACTCTATAGTGAAAAGAATGCAGGGAGTTTTTTCGATCTTATTTTAGAGACTTAAAAAAAAAAGTTACTTTGCAGAAAAACGTAGCTTGGAGGTTAGCTTATTCTTGTGCAGTTTTTCCTGAACTTGTTTGATTGGCTGGTTGATTGATCGCGTTATTGATCTGTCATTGCGCCAGGTTAGTGGCTTCTCCGTAGAATTCAAATTTACTTTTATAGGCAAGAGACGAACGTAAGAAATATACATACATTATATATATATATATATATATATATATATATATATATATATATATATATATATGTATATATATATATATATATGTATATATATATATATAATTTTATGATTTTTATTTATACGCAAATCTGTGCATGATTATTAATGTGGACTGTTTGCATTTAATTATAAAAACATTAGATACCATTTTATGCAGTTTTTAGATTAATTGATAATTACGTGTAATTGACTGAAGTTGATTGGTTGTTTATTTATTGCCCAATGATTATCTACCGTTTTTTGCAGTTTTTAGTCAATTATCATTAATTGACTGAAATTATTTTGTTTGCTTTTTTTTTTTTTGTAACTTTACTAATATTTTAAATTAGAAATTATATAAATCTGTTTGCTAAAATCCATTCAACAAATATGACATTAGTAAACAATGTCATATTTATTATATGAATTTTTGGATTTTCATATTTATTTTATGATATTTTTATGGACTTTGTAGACAGTATTGTTTTTCAGGGAAAAATCTGAATGTTGTTTTATTCTTGAAAATCGGAATTTAGAAGAAAATGAAAGAGTTAGGATCTAATTGGGAAACATGCGAAGAAGTAATTGCATAAATAAACAAAGAAATATATAAACTGTTCCGATAAAGACTGCCAAAATAGATTAAAATAAATTGTGAAAGAATTCATAGATCGGCACAGAGACATTAGCAAAGAAAAAAAAAATATGAAAACCTTGGGAAGAAAGAAAGAAATAAAAAAAAGGTCGAGAATTGGGAAGAATGCGAATCACAGAAGACATAAGCGAGCAGGTGAAAACTGCCGAAATCGGACACTGTGTCTCGATCTTACTATATAAAACTCTAGTATCAGATCCCTTTTGAAGCACTGCTCAAAAGATTTTGGTCCGTTCTGGTTGATGTATTAGGGAATGTTAGCGTTGCTGGTCTACGCGCATGCGCGCGCTCAAAAATAGTTGTACTGTCGTTACTCCACCTTGTTGCGCAATTTTAGTGTATTGCCTTGAAAATAAATCGTGGATTTAGAAATCCTCTTAATAAAACGAGTCTTGGAATGGAGAAACAAATCCACAATTATGGATTGGCATAGGGATTTGAAATTAAATTTCTATAGGGGTTTTCGGGAATCTGGTTGATTCCGAAAGGGGAATCGAACAGATTCCCTAAAGCTCTATGTAGAAATTTATATTTAAAAATGTCTGCAGAGAGCTCTCGGGAATCTGTTCGAGATTGAAAATGGCAATTGAACAGATTCCCGAAAGCTCTCTGTAGAAGTATCTTTCTGAAAATAAATATCTACTGAAAGCTTTCGGGAATCTGTAAAAATATATCTTTATTAAAAATAAATGTCTACAGAGAGCTTTCGGGAATCTGTTCGATTCCCCTTCGAACAGATTCCCGAAAGCTCTCTGTAGAAATTAATTTTCAAATATGTGATTCCCGAGCTCTCTGTAGAAATTTATTTTTAAATATATGATTCCCGAAACTCTCTGTAGAAATTTATTTACAAATGTATGATTCCCGAAACCTCACTGTAGAAATTTATTTTCAAATATAGGATTCCTGAAACTCAGTAGAAATTTATTTTCAGATATATGATTCCTGAAACTCTGTAGAAATTTATTTTCAAATATATGATTCCCGAAACCTCTGTAGAAATTTATTTTCAAATGTATGATTCCTGATTCAAATATAATATTATGATTCCCGAAAGCTCTGTGTAGAAATTTATTTTCGATTACATGATTCCCGAAACCTCTCAGTAGAAATTATTTTCAAATATAATATTATGATTCCCGAAAAATCTCTGTAGAAATTTACTTCTAAAGATACGTGCCCATCCATAACTGTGGAACCGTTTCACCACAACTCGCGAATCCAAAGCATACACAAGGCCCAGCAAGTTGAGAATCGAGAAGAATTTACCTAAAGTCCCACAGAGCAGTAATGTCAGTCGGCGCTATCATTTTCTTTTGTAGACAATGGCGAAGGATTTTTGGGCAACGTTTTATGAAGCCGTTTGGTCGCTTTGCGAGACGTCATTAGAGATAAAACTAATGGAATCATCAAATGCCGGGGTTCCTGATTAGCTGCGGTGATTTATGCGACCTTGACAGCCAGCCAGCCACTCAGCCAATCGAGTTCTGTGTTGTGGGGTTTTGTTGAAATACTGTTGTCTTGGGATTGTGTAGCCCTTTCGTGTGTGTGTGTGTGTGGGATTGATGAAATTTACTTTGGGTGTTTTATGCTAATACTAAAATCCTGTAGTGCACTAATTAAGTTTTCACGACCTCTCTCTCTCTCTCTCTCTCTCTCTCTCTCTCTCTCTCTCTCTCTCTCTCTCTCTCTCTCTCTCTCTCCTAGTTAAAGTGTATCAGTTTCATTTTCTGTCACCTTGTATTTTATCTCTCTCTCTCTCTCTCTCTCTTCAAGTTGTTATCCATTTTTGTTACCTTTTATTTATCTCTCTCTCTCTCTCTCTCTCTCTCTCTCTCTCTCTCTCTCTCTCTCTCTCTCTCTCTCTCTCTCTCTCTCTCGTCAAGTTCAAGTGTATCTGTTTAATTCATTTTGTTACCTTTTATTTATTTATCTCTCTCTCTCTCTTTTAAGTTCAAGTGTATCTTTCATTTTCTGTGGCCCCTCTCTCTCTCTCTCTCTCTCTCTCTCTCTCTCTCTCTCTCTCTCTCTCTCTCTCTCTCTCTCTCTCTCCTTCCTTGTTTACAAACTTTGTGGGCCAATGATTAAGTACGAAACTTCCACATTCCACCCAATCTTTGATCGGGTGTCTCGGGTATAGATGGTTCAGATTTTTTGGCAGCGGCGTTTTTCAGATTTTGCGCGAAAGTTTCGCTCTGATTTTTTTTTTCCTTTTTTACTGTTTTTCTTTATTTTTTTTTTTTTTGTTTGGGAAAATTTTTTTTATTTTTATTTTGTTTCTTTTCTTAAATGTCATTAATGGGAAAATTATGATTTAATAAATTTTATATATTTGAGTGCCTTTCCCTCTTAAATGAAATTGATGTGGATTTTTATATATTTGGGATTATTTATACTGAAATTATTTCAACCATTACCTTGTTTCAAAGGTAATGATTATATATATATATAATATATATATATATATATATATATATATATATATATATATATATATATATATATATATATATATATATATATATATATATATATATATATTGATATATATATAAGCAATAAGAAGTTGAGAGGTACATTTGTAATGTTTATACGTATTTTTATTGGGGTTATTCAGTTAGGGACTCTCTCTCTCTCTCTCTCTCTCTCTCTCTCTCTCTCTCTCTCTCTCTCTCTCTCTCTCTCTCTCTCTCTCTCTCTCTGCACTTTTCGACCTGCGAATGATCATCCCGCGTTGCATCTCATTTCAAAATCTGTCTGGCATCTGATGTTTGCCTGAATCCCCAGAGGGAACGGAACCCTCACACATCTTAGGACTGAGGAGGTCACTTCTCAGGAATAGCCAAGCACTCTGATGGAGAGAGGAGGAATCGCTCCTGATTCTCGCCTCACTGGATTTCCTCTGAATACTGGAACATATTTCGTTGCACAGTTATCACCGTTCCTTCCTATTTCCTGACGCTGTCTCCCTGGGGATTAGATTTGGGAGAGAGTTCTGTTTTATGCATGTTGATTACATTCTTTTAGATGGAGTGCTCCCCTTAGGAGGCTAGTGCCGTCAGTGCGCCTCAGGCGGTTCACTGTAGGCATCCTTTCGGCCCCTAGCTGCAGCCCCTTACATTCCTTTTACTGCACCTCCATTTACATTCTCTTCCACCTTACTTTCCTCAACTCTCTCCTAACAATTGTTCCGTAGTGCAACTGAGGTTTTTCTCCTGTTAGACCTTTCAAACCTTTTTACTGTCAGTTTCCGTTTCAGCGCTGAATGATCTCATAGGTCCCAGCGCTTGGCCTTTGGCGCAATTGTTATATTCTGTTCTATTCGGTGGAGTGCTTGTGGAAGCATGAACGGAGACCCAGTTGTGAATGTTGACTCCGTCGCTCAGTGCTTGCGATTGGGAGTTGCAAGCAGCGTTGACCATATTATTGTTATGCTTTTGCATACAGTTCTTGAACGGTTTGTCAAAGAATTCTCGAGTCTTGTATATTGTTTTATCAAAAGCAACTAATTTTGATATGTTTTTAAGGGACAGTGGTTGTTTGGTATATCTGAAGTCCTACTT
>NC_089792.1:1384987-1407487 GCF_040412425.1 Macrobrachium rosenbergii | reverse complement strand
TTGTTGCTTAAGCAAACGTCAGAAAGTTATTTTTTCCTTCTTATTCTTCTTCTTCTTCGTCTTCTTCTTCTTCTTAAGAAATGAGGGCATCATTTGTACAGAAAGCAAGGAATTGTTCCTAAGGAGATTTTGAACGCATCAGGTGCTGCTATGTGCTAGGTGGGTGGGGGTGGGGATGGGGGTGGGGTGTTGCGCGACTTGATACATTACCCCTGGGTGAAAGATGGAGAGAAATTTCGGAAGAGGGGAGGGGGAGAGTCTTGAGCCATATTTCGCCTTTTTCAGAATGCCTCTGTTGAAGCGTTTTATGTCTCTGCTAAGAATATGATAATTAGATTTATTCTCTCTCTCTCTCTCTCTCTCTCTCTCTCTCTCTCTCTTGTGACGCCAGTTATAGTAGCCTTAAATCAATTTCTCTCTGTCTCTCTCTCTCCAAGGAAATTATTCTTACTTTATATTGATCTGTAGAAAAGAATTTGGTCTCTTGTTATTAATCTCTCTCTCTCTCGTTATTAATATCTCTCTCTGTCTCTCTCTCTCCAAGGAAATTATTGTCTTACATTATATTGATATGTAGAAAAGAATTCTCTCTCTCTCTCTCTCTCTCTCTCTCTCTCTCTCTCTCTCTCTCTCTCTCTCTCTCTCTCTCTCTCTCCTACACAAGGTTCTTTCTGCTCTAAGCACAGAGTATGTTTATTCTTTCTAATTTGGCATGGAGACTCCTTGTCTTCTGATGAAAGCTCGCGTTTCTGGCGATGTCCTGTTTGTGACGTTCGAGATGAACCTGCAGTTGTTTTTGCAAGACTCTTTGTTTGTGACGTTCGAGATGAACCTTTAGTAGGTCCTTCCATCTTACTTTCCTCAACTCTCTCCTGACAGCTGATTCTAGTGCAACTGCTTTTGGTTTTCCTCCTGAATTTCAAATTTTACTGTTCCGTTTCAGCACCGAATGACGTAGGTAATGGGTTTTGTAAATAATTTTTATTGTTATTTCATGTTTTATGATATTTCATGTTTGTCGCATTTAGAGTTAGGTCGCCTACGTGTACGTAATCAAGTAGAAGCTCCCCTACAAATTGTAAAAAAAATTGTAAAATCGTAAAAAATGTAAAAAGGAAAAAGTTTAGTTGAATGTATTTTTGAAACTCTCTCTCTCTCTCTCTCTCTCTCTCTCTCTCTCTCTCTCTCTCTCTCTCTTTATTGTATTAGGGGTGAGAAACTCTGTTTACCTTGTAGAAAGTTTTAGTAGCCTTAAATCTCTCTCTCTCTCTCTCTCTCTCCTCTCTCTCTCTCTCTCCAAGGAAATTTTTAGTAGCTACAGTCAGTCTCTCTCTCTCTCTCTCTCTCTCTCTCTCTCTCTCTCTCTCTCTCTCTCTCTCTCTCTCTCTCGTCCATGATTATAGCAACGTTCATTAACAGATTTTAATTTTCCTTAACCTGGTCCATTTTTTTCTTATCTCTCGTAAGTGTTGAAAAATGTAACCCTTTAACGTGCAAGTTGACATTAATGCATGAAAATTCTCACAGGAATTCTTTTGAAGTGTTGTGTCTTATACGCTGGCATTTTGCAGTTTGTGAGAATTAAATGCCAGGATGTAACATGCATGAGATAATGCCATTCTTAGTCTTTCGAATTGCAACATGATGCAGTTTTTGTTTATTGGTAATTGTAGGTCTTTCACTGATAAATTGTTACCAGTAAATGTAGGTTTTTTTTTAAGTTAAATTGTTACCAGTAATTTTTTTATTGTTACCAGTAATTGTAGCATTTTTTAAAATAAGTTTTCACCAGTAATTGTAGTTTTTTTCGTTCGCTGTTTTTCTGTCCGCCCTCAGATCTTAAAAACTACTGAGGTTATAGGGCTGCAAATTGGTATGTTGATCATCCACCCTCCAGTCATCAAACATACCAAATTGCAGCCCTCTAGCCTCAGTAGTTTAAAAAAATTATTTATGGTTAAAGTTAGTCATAATCGTGCTTCTGGCAACACTGTAGTAAAGGCCACGGCTAGGCCATGGCTGAAAGTTTCACGGGCCGCTGTTCATAAAGCGTTATAAGCTGTACTGGAAACTTTGGCGCATTTTTTACTTGTTTTTTATTTTTACTAGTAATTGTAATTTTGATTTTATTATGTAGGGGAAATGCGTTTCAAATTATTGTTTGCTATATTGCCTACAGTTATCCTCTTTGTTATGGGGCTCTGCCATCTCTTTGTACCGTACTTTCTCGTTATGCTTCATTGTTAGTCCTTTTGTGTGAATTGCTTAATCGTTGATACGATATTGCAGGCCTTGGTTGAATGTCAACGCTCTCTCTCTCTCTCTCTCTCTCTCTCTCTCTCTCTCTCTCTCTCTCTCTCTCTCTCTCTCTCTCTCAATAGAGAAGCAATTTGGCTATCTCACGAATTGTTCCGTTAAAGATCCAGTTTGTCTTAGTCGACCGTTGTTGGATGTTTTTAGATATTTTGTTAGAGAGATGAGGTGTTTTTTAGTTAAAACAGTAATTTCCTGAAGAGGTTGTTCCAGTCTTGGGCTGATGAACGAAATTCATCGAATAAATTCTCTTTTTTTTTAATTCTACCAGTAATTGTCTTTTCTCCATCCTCTCTTTTCTGTCCGTCTCAGATTTTGGGGCTATATATTTAGGGGCAAATAGTTATGTTGATCGAATATCACCCTCCACTCATCAAACATACTTGAAAACTCTCAGCGTCTGTGTAACCTAACAGATTGCATCAGTTGGTTTTTATTTACTTTTTGTTTTTTGCATTTTCTGACGCGACGGAGGATACCACAGACATGACGGTGCTGCAGTCGGTTGTTTTTGGCGATGCAATAGATATCCTCCCTATGAAAAGGTGGTGTGTATCGCCTCCTGTGTTGAACTTGGCTTGGCAAAATAGGTCTCTACCAGTTGTCTTCAGGTTCACCCCTTTTCCGTTTGATGTAGTGTTTATTTCATTCATCCCTTTAAATTCTTTTGTTTTGTTGATTTTCTTCGATTAGGGAAATTAGGCTCTTCACGTCCGTAACGCCCCTGACGCCCCTTGGACAGTCATAGGGCCGGTATCAGCTTAAAACAAGAAGGGTTGCATATTTTAGAGCTTTCAGAGAGAGTAGAGAGAAACAGGATGTCCTGGAAGAGGTACTCTGTCTCTTACCGGGGTGATGAATTACACATTCAGATCACACACTTTTATATATATATATATATATCTATATATATCTCTCCAGCTTTTTTATATATATATAAAAAAGGAAAATAGTTATAAACGTGCGATATATATATATCGAGTATTACTTGAAAACTATAGCGTCTGTGTAATAAAAATTGCATCAGCTGATTTTTATTTACTTTGTTTTTTGCATTTTCTGACGCGACGGAGGATACCACTTGACGGCGCATCCCTTCTTAGTTGCGATGCAATAGATTTCCTTCCTTAGAAAAGGTGGTGTATAGTACGCCCCACACTTTGATATTTTATAGGTCTCTACCAGTTGTATATCATATTTACCCGTTTTTATATGATATAGTGTTTATTATATATATATTATATATATTTATATTTTGTTGATTTTATATATAGGGAAATTATCTATATATATATATATATACAGTCATATATATATATAAACTAGATATTATATATATATATATATATAGGATATATATTATATATATATATATTATATATATATATATATATATATATATATATATATATATATATATATATATATATATATATATATATATATATATATATATATATATATATATATATAAAAGTGTGTTTGGGTGTGAGTATGCTCATGCGCTTGATCTACATCCCTTCCTTATTGGGAGGGAGTACACTTTACACAAGCATAATTTTAACCTATTTGTTTCAAAGGAAGTTCTGCTGTAGATCATTTCCAGCAAGCTTTTCATGCTACTCCCATTTCTCTCATGACGTGTAAACAATGCTCCAATATTTAGGTCTTGTTGCTCGGACGAGGCGTACCTATCTCCTCTTGCATATCAATGTTGTTTGTGTAATGGCGAGACGGTCGCCATTTTGTTTTTGGTATCTTATTTTTTTCTTGATTATTATATAACATACATAATATATATGTTATATAGTATGTGATGACTCGTAGAATCTACAAAGGTAAATTTCTGACAGGATTTCGATTCTAGCTGTTATATTGATTTAAATCTCTCTCTCTCTCTCTCTCTCTCTCTCTCTCTCTCTCTCTCTCTCTCTCTCTCACACACACACACACACACACACACACACACACACACACACACACACACACAAATTGTATACCATCAGTACAGGAGGGCCTCGACGAGATAATTCTTATTGTATTTATTTAAAGAATAGGTTATAGAGAATTGTTTAATTGGAAATTGCTTTATTACATCTCATTAAATTGAAGTAAATAAAAGATATAAACCTTTACCTTGTCAGAATTTAAATATCAAAATATTTCTTTATTAATATTCTGTCTTCTTTCTTTACAGGTAAGTTGGCTGATTGCTTTGTCCAAGTAGCGATGGTACGGTAAGATTTAAAAGTACGTTAAGATGACAGTCAAATTTTTCACACCTAGCACAAGATGGGTATATTATGTGGCAGCAGTTTCCGTGGCGGTATTAATAGCATTGCTAGTGTGGTGATAATTATAATCTGTTTGATGTTGGGTAGGGGGTGTGTGTGCGTGAGTTTGTACGTAAAATTTCCGTGCGTCTATAAGTGAAAGTGGCAGATATGAAAGCTCCCTGTATAGATTTCTTTTTTAATATATTTGTACCCATACACAACTCTGGATTTGTTTCTCCATTTCAATTTGTTTTATTATTATTATTATTATATTCCATTATATTATTATTAGGTAGAGAAGGCTATTGGGAAAAGCGATCTCATGTAGAAATTATTATTGAAGAAGAAGATTATTATTATTATTATATTATTCGAAGTTTCGAAGTCCACAATTCCTCTTCATCCGAAGATAGTGATAACTCTACGCGTTACCCATACTTTCATTCAGTTCCGCTGTGATCACACGCACAACCCCCCAATCTTAGTGGTCCACTCTTTTTTGCCCCCCTCAAAAGACAACAAACTATGTGAATGGGGTCGAGGAAAAATTGGGGAAAGTAACTGAAAGTAATTTTCATTATTGTCATTATGCTTGGGTAAATAACTTGATGGGTTTTAATTAGGTTGGGCCGTGGAAGCTTAGCCACTTTTCAAGAAGGAAGGGAGAGCCTCTCTCTCTCTCTCTCTCTCTCTCTTCTCTCTCTCTCTCTCTCTCTCTCTCTCTTCAAGGATACTTTTACATTGTACTCGTGTTGATCTATAGAAAAGAATTTGTTGTCATGTTATTCTCTCTCTCTCTCTCTCTCTCTCTCTCTCTCTCAAGGAAATTGTCTTACATTATATTGGTTGGTGTCTTCTCCAAGGAAATTCTTGTTCTCTCTCTCATTATATTGGTTGTTGTCTCACATTTATTCTCTCTCTCTCTCTCTCTCTCTCTCTCTCTCTCTCTCTCTCTCTCTCTCTCTCTCTCTCCTTCCACTTGTTTTTTTTTACTTTTTGCTTAATTTTTTGGTTCGTTTGAAAAGTCTCGGGAGAAAATTAAATTGGCCTTTTATTGCCGCTACTTTCGCTGTGCCGTGTGACTCCTATGAGTTTTTGCACGAATGGTAATGATCGTTCTGTGAGTCTTATGATAATGATTGCTCTATTATTATTATTATTATTATTATTATTATTATTATTATTATTATTATTATTACTTCTTAAATGTGGGTTTTGGTTTTATCATCAGTACTGTTGAACTTGTTGTCATACAATATAGGGTTTAAGACCTCACTTTCAAGTACTCTTCATTCTTTCCATGTCCATTGCATTATTATTATTATTATTATTATTATTATTATTATTATTATTATTATTATTATGAACTAGATGAAAAATAGTGTGAATATATAATGAACGATATGTTTAACGTTTGTTCGTTATACTGATGACTTGACTTTTAGAGGGAAAGAGAACGAGAGAGTCATGGAATTATTAGAAGTATGGTTCTTTTCAACCATATTATCGTTTCTCTCTCTCTCTCTCTCTCTCTCTCTGTGGATCTGTGTGGATCACGGTACAGCACCCCGTTTTCTCTCTCTCTCTCTCTCTCTCTCTCTCTCCACGACACAGCAGGGAGCCTCCAAGGAAGTCGCTAATTTACTGATGAACGAAAGCGATGGAATATTAACGAGTCCAGGAGGCGGACCATCTCGAGTTAAGGGATTCTTCAGAATGCAACAACTCGATGACGAGGGAAGGAAGTCCATCGTTAGGCTTTATTATTGTCCGTCTTGGACCGAAGAAGCAGTTCCTTCTATTTATAAGACGTTGCAGGTGCTTGCTTGACCTGACCCAAACCGTGCTGCAAGGAAACAGTGCCAGCAAGCAAAGAGACGAGGTGTATTTGTTTGTGAGTGTGTTTGGAAGATCGTGAGAAACAATGATGATGAGATGTTCAAGGAAGAATAACATGGTTGAAGGAACCATAGTTCTTATTCCATGATTCTCTCTCTCTCTCTCTCTCTCTCTCTCTCTCTCTCTCTCTCTCTGGTAGAATTAATTAAGACGAGCTATCCTGAACTTTTTAATCGCGCGAGGGTACTGGCGGGTGACTTCTTTGATGGAACTAATTTGATGTGTTTTTTTTTATTTTTATGATTTTCTAATAAATTGATGAAGCGTCAAAGACATCATACGATGTTCTATATAATTTCTTGTCAACAAAGAAGCAACGGCGCGTTAAAGTATTTATTTATGGAACCTTTGTGTTTCTTTGTTATATGAAAGTTAGGGTAGGGTGGGTATTTGGATATTATTGGATTTTATTGTGTACCCTTCTTGTCTAGGGTTAGGGGATATATATATATTTTTATAAATATTACTGCTGTTCGCCCTCGATGTATTTAGGTAGGAATATTAGTCCGATTCACCTCGACAGAGAACATCTCTGCCCGCCGGTAGGCTAGGCAAATTAAAAATAACAATCACCGCAGTAGACAAATGGCGCCGCATAGGCTGGAAAGTTTGCAAACAAAATATGCTGGGGCATTAGGGACCTAAGCCTCAGAGAGGGTTTACGCTCAATGACCCTAGTTATGGTGGCCCTTAAGCTTTATTCTATGCATTCGACGATGCCTTTGTCAAGGTCGGATTGCCCGGGCGTATAAGCCCTCACCTGGCGGGAACGGCGAGGTCGGGTCAGACAGTCAGAGAGATTCCAGCGGTCACTAAACCAGGGTGACGCTGCGTGCGTGTCCGAACGATATTCTTTATTCTTTATTACTTTTCTCCACGTCTATCTTAATTAGTGAATTGGGAAGACTGCCAGAATACGACTCCTGAGGTCCCTCGTTTGCGCAGCGACTCGGCATTCACGGTAAGTCCGATTCTTGTTGAAGCTTCGTCGATTGACTAGTACTTTTCTGTATTTCACATTTTTTCTTTGTTTTCTTCCTTCAGCCACCACTTAGGGGTATATGTGTTCACGAAGTCTAGATTAAGTCAAATTATTATGTTGTTAGCTTCAACCCCATTATTCCAGTAAAATACCTAGGATTTAGGGTAAGCAAACTCAGGTTAAATCTCGATGCTTTTGTATGCCTCGCGTCCGAATGTTTGGAAGAACCGCTATGCGTTTAAAATCAAATTCATCTCAAATATTCTTTGTTAAGGTTAATAACCCTTAACTGGCGACCTTGGCTAATTAACGTCTGTCTTTGAGGTTAACTTTTGGCTTCAAGTGGCAGGTTACGTGTAATCTTGGTTTGCAGGGCCGTAAAAATTACGTAAATTGAATAATACATGATCAACCAAGACTCTCACACGTAACATTGGCGACCTTGCGAGAATCTAAAGTACATTTTAGAGAAAGAATCTGGAGAAAAGGAAATTAAAATTACATTAATTCCAAAGATAAAAGTCAGATATTGAATTCCATTTCATTCTTCCAAACCAGAACGAGGCATAATAATAAGCAGTAAAGAGGATAGTTATAATAACAAGTGTAGCGAGAATTAGCGTAGGAAAGGGTGCGTCGAGCGCAGAGAGTCATAATTTATAACGTTTAAGACAAGGGCATTTTACCGTGTTCGGACCGTGAGAGAAGTCGTTCAATAACGTATCTTAAGGCCGGAAAAAGCGGAGCCTGTTTCATGTACACAAAGTAATTTAGAAATCGCGTCGGCAATTCCGATCGTTATTGTTTGCATATAGCGGGAATCATTCAAAAAACCGTGTCAGTGAAGTGGCGAACGAACGGAAGTAGTAATTGTATCATAAAATACATTTTCAGTAAAGTAAATTTGGTCCGTTCCAAATCACGCAAATCGATTCCATTGTTTGCCGAGGATGTTTCACCAGCGAGAGAACGATAACAAAAGACACAAAGTTGTTTGGTAATTTAGTTTTCCATCCGTAACGTAAAACGCTATGCATGATTGGTATATTTAAAGTAAAATCTGGATACCTGCATTTGTTTCGTTCGTTGTTTGAATTTGTGCTAAAAAGAAAATACCCGCCCCAGTTGTTTTGAAATTGTTCGAACTGTTTGTGAGAGAACGGCCATTTTGGGGTTTCCTTCGCAGGCCGAGGTTGTTTTGAAATTTAGGCCTAACGGGACCTTGGCCGCCATCTCAACGACCTTGTTATTGTGACCTCGACTCTGCTGCTGTGAGCCACTCTTGGGGTCATATAATTTTTTTTTTTTTTCGTAGCGTAACCCACCTCCTAATATCTTAGCTAGAAAAAACCAAAAGATAATTTAGGCAGGAAAGTTAGGCCTTAGTTAGGAGTAATACCACAAGTTCCTATACGAATACCTACTATAAAAATCATATAAAGAAAATTTAAAATTTTTACGATAAACTTTTGTGACGTCGGCTCCCGGGAAAATTAAGATAATAAAGTAATCCCTAAGGAAGCCAAGACGACGCATCTATATCATTTTATTAAGATCCATGCCATTGTGCATGTATAAAATCTATGTTTACATGTTCTCAAGCAGCAAGAAATTCGCTGATTGAAAATCTCTCTCTCTCTCTCTCTCTCTCTCTCTCTCTCTCTCTCTCTCTCTCTCTCTCTCTCTCTCTCTCTCTCTCTCTCTCTCTCGTCATTCAAGTAGCATTCTAACCTAAGTGTACGTGACCCTCTTCAAAGAAAGAACGGCCGACACTAGGCTAATTAATTCGAATACTTTAACCAAATAAAAGAAACACCTCTGTCCCACAATAGATGAGGACAAGTTAAGAGTAATTACAATACAGTGATAAACTGTCGGTCACGAGTGAGGCCTGCTATCCAGACCGAAGCAAACAGTAGTTTTCACCCTCTGAAAAAAAAAAGAAGGGGCCAGCACTGGGGCCGGTACTGGGACCAGCCACTCACGAGGATCTTTAAGAAGAAAAAAAAAAAAAAACCCAAATTCACTTTATTCCACAGTGCCAATAATTCCACAGTGCCAATAATTTGCAGCACTCATCACTGGAATAGCTTACTTCTCTATCTCTCTCTCTCTCTCTCTCTTTTACCTTCCCTTTCTCTCTCATTCGATTGTTGCACTCTGCAGGGGGTGTAGAGTGCCTTTCCTCCCATATAGCCTAGTTGGACTCCAGTAGAGGGTCCCTAGGAACACATTGGCACCATAAGTGCCACCAAGCAAGAATCCAGAAAAATAAATAAAACAAAACCAAAAGGGAACACAGAAGAGAAAGTTCTTCTGGAACCTAACCTGCACCAGTGCCTAGGGATACTGAGTGCCACCAGTGTGACCTGTACACGGCACACCCAAACTACAGTGCCACCTTTTGAAAGGGTGCCACTTCATTGAAGAGACTTCCTTTCCTCGCTGCCCACGCCCACTCGACCCGGTTAGACGGCCTTCCCCACCAGAACCATGGCAGCAGAGCATTATAAAACCTTCCTGGGGCTGGGGACGGCAGGTCTCACCGGCTCGGAACTTACTACCTGGGTTAAGGAGCAAGTGGACGACTTGGCCAAGCGGGAGAAGGAAGAAAGACTCGAGCAGAGGAAGTATGAAGCCGAGCAGAGGAAGTATGAAGAAGAACGAAGGGTGTATGACGCCGAGCAAAGGCAATATGAAGAGGAAAGAGAAGAAAGAAGGAGACAGCATGAGTTAGCCTGCAAGGAAACCGAGTTAGCCCTAAAGGAGAAGGAGCTCGAGCTTGAGAGAGCGAAAATGGAGAATGCCGAAGCTATGGCTAGCCATCAAGCCTCCAGTCCTACACCTGCTGCATCAAACGCTCCAATTTGAGCATCAATTCCCTAGTCCCCAAGTGGACTGAGGACGAGCCAGAAGCATGGCTGGAGGAGATCGAGGCTCTTTTCGATAACTACAGCACCACGGAGACAGAGAGAGCCTTAATACTAGCCAAGCATATGGGAGGAAAAAGCCAAGGCAGCGCTTCGCTCACTGGAGAAGAGCCAGAGAGGTAACATGGCAGAAGTTCGTAGAGTCATTACCAAGGCCTACGAGATAACCCCAGAAAAATGGAGACAACGGTTCCGAGGTCTTGCCAAGGAAGTCGGCTGGTCTTGGACGGAATGGGCATGTCACAAAACCCAGTCCGGGACGCGCTGGTTCGACTCCTTGGCCTGCACGACGTTTGAGGATCTCTTCAATCGGACCATGCTAGAAGACCTTTTCCAATGTGTGCCAGGGCCCCTTGCGGTATATCTTAACGATAAGCAGCCCTCCACACTTATGGAAGCTTGTCGCATGGCTGATTCGTGGGAAACCTTCAATCAGTCGCATAGCACCTCTCAGAAGCGAATCATCCCTCCGGCCTACCTCTCGAACTCCACTGCCCCAAGAATGGACTGCCTAGCAAGACCCTGTGCAACTATTGTAAGAAGGGGGCCATGCTGAAGCTGAGTGCCGATACAAACTCGGCACTAATAAGCAGCCTAACCCTACCAGCCAGAACTCCGCTCCCGATTCACCCGCTCAGCCCTCTCCTCCAACAGTTACTGCAGGCCACCGAGCCCATCCAAAAGGCCCGTGCAAATCCTGTGGGGCTGCTAGCCACTACAATGCTGGATCTCTGGCCTGTCCACATCATGTCCCCGCCACCAAATTTGTCAACCTAATCAGCACTTCATTTTCTGCTGCTGGTCCGCACCGGATCCTTTACCCCGAGAGACTGGAAACCCAGTTCATCTCGGTGGCCCCTCTTCAGAGCACTAGCCTGCCAGTGACCCTTCCGGTCACAGTAGATACTGCGGCAGACATTAGCCTGATCACTAGGGCCCAAGTGCCAGCCGGTGCCATGGTTGACGAAGAAACCCGGTGGGAAATGAAGTGGATAGAGGGCCACACCATTACCGTTCCTACGGTCCAACTCCAGGTAATGACACCTTGGGGCACGATACCCCACCGCCTTGGCGTGGTAGGTGGAATTCGGCCCGGAGTGGTCTTCTTGTTGGGTCGGGATCTTCTCTGCGGAAGCCCGTCACCAACGCCACTCCGCAGCCACGTTACCTCCTCCACGGAGGCCCCATCTAAAACTCTCAAAAATGACAAACCTCCACCTTCCGCCCACCAAAGTGGTCCGCGGAAGGGGCACCACCCAACCTATTTCAGGCCTAGCCCTCTCCAATCGCGAAGGGCTGGCCCACCAAGAGGTCCTCCCCTCCGCGAAGAGAGATTCAGGAGGAGCAGTACCGCTGCAGGACGTGCAGCGGGCAGACCACTCCACAAATTGGGAGGGCTGCCCAAGCAAGCAACGCCCAGCGGGCGCCCGAACAAAACTCTAGGAGAGGCTACGATCTCCTGCTGGGGCAGGAATCTCTGCCGCAGCCAAACCCAAGTCGTCCGAGAGGTGCACCTCGGACCACTCATCAGGCATGCCTGACCCTCAACTGCTGCCAGTGCCACTTGCGAGCACTGAGCAGTGCCAGACTCCGTCCGCCACGGACGTTGAGCTACCAATGGAAAAGGCCCTATGCCGGGTCTAAATCATGAGGCGAATCCTCCTCCGGGAGATTTAGGATTCCCCATGCAGTTGATCATCGCGACTGGAGAGCCTCCAGCACCGAAACTACTTCTTTGCAAGATTCTTCTTTGCAAAATTTGACTCAGGATGAACCCTGGAGGATCGAAATGGTACCCCTCCCTTGGAAGACCAGGAACTGGCATCCTCGGACGCAGAAGTCGAGATCGCTCTCGCTCCGGTTGTCGCAGCAGCCGGAGTAGGAGTCCTCCCGCAGCTTTTGCAGTTGCCCCTGACTTCGCGCCCGCTAGCCCTTCTGGCCTGTCCCCGGAGTTGGTGCTCTCATCACCTGCTAGGCCAGCTACTGATAGGCCTTGGAGGAAACCGAAGAAGAAGAAGAAGGGGCGGAAGAGAGCCCAGTAGTTGCCGAGCTATAAGCTCCTCCTGGCACTAGTGCCCTCTTGGCACAGTGCCCTAACATCTAAGAGTGATCCTGGCCCCTTGCCCAGAGGAGGTAGCCAGTGTGATCTCTTCCTTTCATTGCGCATAGCCTATGCCACCTTAAAGTACGGTACATCAATTTAGTAACCTTGTTCTTTCCACTTACCACCGAGCCGCAGTAATCATGTAAGTAGCCTAACTAATTTCAGTAATCTTAACTATTGTGAAACGAGCTACGATGCTCGTGACACGCATGGCCTAAGACCTCAGTGAGGCACCCATTTATCATATGAGGCAACCCTCATGTAAATTTTAGTAAATTTTAATTGTATTAAACATAAACCATGTTGTAATTTAGTTAGAATGTTAACTCTTATGTTGGTGCTACGGTTGGGTTAGGATAGGTTAGGCTAGGGAATATCATAGAACGTACCACTAGGCTAGGTCTAAAACACATCATGATTGTAGGAGGTAGCCTATAATAACCGTGAGCACCTTCCAGTACTATTAGAATTAGGTAAAGTAGTGATTATAGCTCATATCCTATCTAGGTTAGGTAGTTCTGTAGCTAGGTAGGCTAACCAGGACTAATCTGCTCAGGGAAGGAGAGTAACCTACGAGAGGCGAACAGCTTGCTTTAGTATAGACCTTCACGCCCGAAAAGGGAGTGAAGGCCCTCTTAAGGGGGGGAGCTTTTATAAATATTACTGCTGTTCGCCCTCGATGTATTTAGGTAGGAATATTAGTCCGATTCACCTCGACAGAGAACATCTCTGCCCGCCGGTAGGCTAGGCAATTTAAAAATAACAATCACCGCAGTAGACAAATGGCGCGCATAGGCTGGAAAGTTTGTAAACAAAATATGCTAGGGCATTAGGGACCTAAGCCTCAGAGAGGGTTTACGCTCAATGACCCCTAGTTATGGTGGCCCTTAAGCTTTATTCTATGCATTCGGCGATGCCTTTGTCAAGGTCGGATTGCCCGGCGGTATAAGCCCTCACCTGGCGGGAACGGCGAGGTCGGGTCAGACAGTCAGAGAGATTCCAGCGGTCACTAAACGAGGGTGACGCTGCGTGCGTGTCCGAACGATATTCTTTATTCTTTATTACTTTCTCTCCTACGTCTATCTTAATTAGTGAATTGGGAAGACTGCCAGAATACGACTCCTGAGGTCCCTCGTTTGCGCAGCGACTCGACATTCACGGTAAGTCCGATTCTTGTTGAAGCTTCGTCGATTGACTAGTACTTTTCTGTATTTCACATTTTTTCTTTGTTTTCTTCCTTCAGCCACCACTTAGGGTATATGTGTTCACGAAGTCTAGATTAAGCCAAATTATTATGTTGTTAGCTTCAACCCCATTATTCCAGTAAAATACCTAGGATTTAGGGTAAGCAAACTCAGGTTAAATCTCGATGCTTTTGTATGCCTCGCGTCCGAATGTTTGGAAGAACCGTTGCGTTTAAAATCAAATTCATCTCAAATATTCTTTGTTAAGGTTAATAACCCTTAACTGGCGACCTTTGGCTAATTAACGTCTGTCTTTGAGGTTAACTTTTGGCTTCAAGTGGCAGGTTACGTGTAATCTTGGTTTGCAGGGCCGTAAAAATTACGTAAATTGAATAATACATGATCAACCAAGACTCTCACACGTAACAATATATATATATATATATATATATATATATATATATATATATATATATATATATATATATATATATATATATATATATATATATATATATAAATCTAGGAATACACACACACACACTTCCCATTTTCCTTAGCTTGGAAGATCATTTGTTTAGCGTTTGCGTTCATTTTAGAGTAATAATAATAATAATATAATATAATAATAATAATATTTGTGGGCAATTGAGAGTTTTAATATCGATAGTCTTTCCAGTATTTCTCACATCACTGGTCCATATATAAGTAACCCCTCCCCCCAAAAAAAACTACCTCTTCTGAGGCTTAGGACGGTACGAAACGTCCCTTAGGTCGGGTTTTTCAGTCTTGACCACTCTCTCATGTTTGTCATTATTGCTGGTATGGATCATATTTCCGTGCGAATTTCAACTGTGAGAAAGTCTACGGGGATCAGACTCCGTGTTTAAACTCGCTACCGTCTCTGCTCTCTCTCTCTCTCTCTCTCTCTCTCTCTCTCTCTCTCTCTCTCTCTCTCTCTCTCTCTCTCTCTCCAGAAAATATTTTATGTCAAATAGGTATATAATTCAACTGCACACATTTACTTAGTATCAGTGATAGGAGCAGTGTGTAGATTCTCTCTCTCTCTCTCTCTCTCTCTCTCTCTCTCTCTCTCTCTCTCTCTCTCCAGAAAATAATTTTTGTCAAATAGCTATATAAATCAACTGCAGATTACGCTTAGCATCAGTGATAGGAGCAGTATTTAGACTCTCTCTCTCTCTCTCTCTCTCTCTCTCTCTCTCTCTCTCTCTCTCTCTCTCTCTCTCTCTCTCTCAGAAAACCGTTCTGTTTCATGGGGAGGAAGCTCGGTACTCAAGTAAATGGCCTTTGGGCTTGTGTGACAAGAATGTTTGTACTTCATGAATGATGATGTAACCTCTCAAGATTTTTAAATTTTTTATTTTTTTTTTTTTTTTTTTTTTGCCTCTGCCTTTTCCCCTCTATTATTTTCCTTATTCCTCCTGGCATTTCCTTTCATCGTCCACTAGTGTATTCCGTTTTCATCAACGTGTTGATTCTATTTCATTTGAGTATCTTATAGCGTCCCTCCGGCCCGTAGCTGCAACCCCTTTCATTCCTTTTCCTATACCTCCGTTCATATTCTCTTTCTTCCATCTTACTTTCCACCCATTACTGCGAGGTTTTCCTCCTGTTACACCTTTCAAACCTTTCTATTCTCAGCTTCCCTTTCAGTGCTGAATGACCTCTTATGTCCCAGTTTAGCTTGGCCTTCGGCCTGAATTCTGTATTCTGTTACATTCTACGTTTTTAACCACTTGTTGTACACTCTTTGCATATTGCTGTCACAAATTCATTCAGCTCTTTCACTGCACCGGTCTACCAACACCCTCCCCCCCTTTTTTGGGGGGGGGGAGGAGGGGTTGCTTGTTTTTACCCATTCACTCGATCATTCTCTTCCTCACCAATGTTTTTCTTAACCATGGTTTTTTTTTATTTTACCCTTTTTTTTACCTTTTCTCTTTTCAAGCTGTTATTCATGTCGTGTGTAATTTTTATTCTTAACTTTCTCGTGTGCTTTTTGAGTTTTCTGTAAAAGAAAACATTGTGCCGGCATCGTCTGTCCGTCCGCACTTTATTCTGTCTGGACTTTTTCTGTCCGCATTTTTCGTGTCCGCCCTCAGATCTTAAAAACTACCGAGCCTAGAGGGCTGCAAATTGGTATCTTTATCACCCACCCTCCAGTCATCAAACATACCAAATTGCAACCCTCTAGCCTCTGTAGTTTTTTATTCTATTTAAGGTTGCAGTTAGACATAATCGTGCTTTGGGCAACGATATAGGATAGGCCACCACCGGACTGTGGGTAAAGTTTCATGGGCCGCGGCTCATGCAGTATTATACCGAGACCACCGAAAGATAGATCTATTTTCTGTGGCCTTGCTTGTATACACTGCAGCGGCTGTACAGAAAACGCGATTGCGCAGAAGAAACCTCGGCGCATTTTTTACTTGTTTATTCTGTCGTTAGTTATTTCCCTCCTTATCCTTCCTTCATTGCGTAGTATTCGTAATCCTGTGTCTTCTTCGTTTTCCCATGTATAAAATTGACCTTCTCTTCCTCCTCCTCCTCTTTTTTATTCTGTCATTTCCACTTGCTGTTTCTCCCCTTTATCCTCGCATTCGCATAACTGCTATTTTTCCTTTTTTTAATGAGTTCCATTTCAACGCTCCATCTTCCGTTTGTTTTCTGTTATTCCAAACTGCCAGGAGCCGCCCCTCACGCCCACTTCTCCCAGACTTTCTCTTCACCTTTTTCGTCTTTAACCATTGGACTCCTCTCTCTCTCTCTCTCTCTCTCTCTCTCTCTCTCTCTCTCTCTCTCTCTCTCTCTCTCGGTGGAGCTTGCTGCATTGCGGGTGACCTTAAAGTAGAACTTCAGCTCAGAAACGGAAGGGTGGGTTGTGGGAAGGAGAACTGTGATGGTGAATTAACGGGAAGGAAAGAAGAAGGAAGGAAGAAGAAGGAGGAGGAGTGATAGTAGCAAGGGACGATGATGGAGGAATTCGGCAATGAAAGAAAATAAAAGATTGTTTGTGTAAAATATTTGAGCGATGGCAGCGGACTCGATCCTCCTGCGTTGGGTATGAACAACCTGCGATGATCACCTTGATAAAATCCTTTAAGTTTTGTCTATTTATTTATTTATTTATTTATTTATTTATTTATCTATTAATTTGTTTTGGTATCAAGGGAATTTCTATTCATTCTCCCCGTATTTACTTATTTATTTATTTATTTATCTATTTATGTACTTATTTATTTATTTATTTTTTGGTGTCAAGAGAATTTCCATTCATTCTCCCCGTATCTATTTATTTATTTATTTGTTTAATATATTTATTTATTATTTTTTTTTTGTGTCAAGAGAATTTCCATTTCATTTTATTTATCTATTTATTTATTTATTTATTTAATATATTTATTTATTATTTTTTTTGGTGTCAAGAGAATTTCCATTCATTCTCCCCGTATCTATTTATTTATTTATTTATTTATTTAATATATTTATTTATTATTTTTTTTTTGGTGTCAAGAGAATTTCCATTCATTCTCCCCGTAAGTGCCGTAAGTGCACCTCTCGTGGTGCACTGTAGGCATGACTTAAGGTTCTTTGCAGCGTGCCCTCGGCCTCTAGCTGTAACCTCTTTCGTTCCTTTTACTGTACCTCCTTTTATATTCTTTTTCTCCCATCTTACTTTCCTCCACCCTCTCCTGACAATTGATTCATATTGCAACTTCTTAGAGGTTTTCCTCCTGTTACACCTTTCAAACATTTTCACTCTCAATTTCCGTTTCAGCTGTGAATGACCTAATCATTGGTCCCAGTGCTGGGCCCTTTGGCCTAAATTCTTTATTCAATTCAATTCAGTTCAATTCCTGAGACATCAGTCTTATGCTGTCAGCTCTTACCTAGAGGCATTCCTTAATACCATAAAGGGAGAGATAGCTTATCTCTCGGTCACCGGATGGGATTTCGGCTAGAAATAAATGTTCACCTAATTAAGGTATAACCTCAGGATTGCTTATCACGCCCCCCCCCCACCCCAGAACCCCGTGAAAACGAACGGCCATATCGGTACCCAAGGCCGTTACGGGAGATATGTTCCTCTTAGGAAACATGTAAAAAAATGATCCGAAGTTTCTTCGGCGCAATTGAGTTTTCTGTACAGCCGTTACAGCGTATAACTAATGCCACCGAAAATAGATATCTTTTTCGGTGGTCTCGGTATAATGCTGTATGAGCCGCTGCCCGTGAAACTTTAACCACGGCCCGGTGGTGGCCTGTCCTATATTGTTGCCAGAAGCACGATTATGGCTGACTTTAACCTCAAATAAAATAGAAACTACTGAGGCTAGAGGGCTGCGATTTGGTATGTTTGATGTCTGGAGGGTGGATGATCAACATGCCAATGACCCTCTAGCCTGTAGTTTTTAAGACCTGAGGGCGGACAGAAAAGTGCGGACGAACAGACAAAGCCGGCACAATAGTTTTCTTTTACAGAAAACTAAAAGGGAATTTTGCACAAAAGAACTGATGTTTTGCATGATCCTTGAAATAGATAACTGAAGAATAAAAAAGTAATTTGGAATTACGCTGTTTAAAAAACGCTCAAGAAAACTGATTTCCCTTCGAGATATTTACCATTATCTTTGACGTCCACGTGATGTTGGCAAAAAAAAAAAAAGAATAATTGCTTTCTGTTTATTGTAATTTGTTCATCTTGGAATAACGTAGACAACTTGGGATCTAAGTTTTGGTTTCAATTCATGTTACCACTTCAGCCATTTAAGATGTGTTATAGTTAAGCTGTTAAATACTTATGCGTATTGTACCTGTTTTTCAGGAACTCTTTGTTTTAGATCAGTGGTTCCTAACCTTTTTCAGTGTATGCACCCCTTTCAAATCAGCAGTCAGTTCTGGCACCCCCTGAATTGCTGAAATAAAAAAAAGCTAAAATACAAAGTTGATATGGTATGTATTAATAACAAAACAAGGTGTAGGTTTATTTGTAGCTCAGAGCACTGCTGTAGCAATAATAATAATAATAATAATAATAATAATAATAATAATAATAATAATAATAATAATTTTAATTATTATTATTATTATTATTATTAAAATATTATTATTATTATTATTTATTTTATTTCATTGTATTTTATTTTTGCAGAAAAGATAATTTGTAATAATAATAATAATAATAATAATAACTGTTTTAATTATTATTATTATTATTATAAAAAAATTATTATAGTTATTATTATTTTTATTATTATTATTTTTATTTTATTGTATTTTATTAATTTTTTGCAGAAAAAAATAACATGCGTACACCACTGTTTTAAATGCAGCGGTTCCAAATAAAAAAAAATCATTTAATTTTTAACTTCTCTCCTCCTCCTCCTCCTCCTCCTCCTCCTCCTCCTCCTCCTCCTCCTCCTCCTCCTCCTCCTCCTCCTCCTCCATGACGTAAACGCAACAATGTCCAACCCTTGTTATGGCAACACGAACCCTCCGAGTTTTAAGGGGGTCGTGTACAACTAGTAGTAAGATCAAGATCGCTCTGTATGAGGGTATGGCGTAGGTTTGGGCAATTTACTGACCTTTATGTAACCTTACCCCAATTCAAGGACCAAATGCGGATTGTTTTGGGGATGGTGAGGGCGGGCATAGTGCCGTATAATTCTGTGGTGATTCTCATGTCACCATCATCGTCACTGCTATCATTGCTTGTACCATATGGATAGGGTTCGTCTTCTGGATAATAATAATAATAATGAAATAAATAATAATAATAAAATAATCATCATCTTCTAAATAACAATAATAATAATAATAATAATAGTAATAATAATAATATAATAATAATAATCGTCCTTTAAATAATAATAGTAATGATAATAATAATGATAATAATAATGTGCACAGTTCATTTGATAAAGGCTGCCCTCATTAAAGGTTTATTACGAGGTATGAAAATTATTATAACTATTTTACGTATGTTGGCCGAAGAAGTAATCGATACGCCTGGTAATTACTCGCCAGTTGCGGATCGCAGGTGGAAATCGGAAGTACCGCCCGAAAAGGGAAAAGTTATACATGCAAAAAAAGTTATGTATGTATTTACACATTAAGTTGTATGTAAGTAAATTGCAGTTATACCTAAATGTAAACTTTCAACTGCAGATACTCAACTTTATTACATTTTTTTGCATATTTTAAAAAGTAATTATTGAGGCAATTTTCAGCATTTGGGCTTAGAATAAGCAGTACTTTACTGTTTGCAGAAATGGATAATTACCATTTGTGGAAAGTGGTATTTATTAGGCTCGAAATTCCCAGAATTAAATTTTTGATTGCTCTTAATTTTGCTAAGGATGAAAAAAAAAATTGCTAATTACACCATTACACAAAGACTTATTCTCTTAGAACTTTAATACGAGTACATGTTAATGAAAGACTCCTTGGAAACTTTCGCTGTTTTCAGTGTCTGACTTCGCCAGCACGCAACCCGATGCAAAGTGACTCAGCAACTTTTGAATTATAACATTTGATTGCCTGGAGAGACAAGATGCAGACCCCAATTATCTCTATAATTTACTCATTAGCTGCGGTAACTTGAGGCCTTGCAACATGAATCCTTGTCCCTCTTTTTTTTTTTACTGGCTGCTCAGGTCTTCCCGTCCCTTCTGAGAGAGAGAGAGAGAGAGAGAGAGAGAGAGAGAGAGAGAGAGAGAGAGAATATATATCTTGGTCTTGAGACGAGGATCTACATATTCTGATTTCTCTGAAGCTGAACTTGTAATCATTTTGTAGTATAGAGTATATACCCATGCTTCTGAGAGAGAGAGAGAGAGAGAGAGAGAGAGAGAGAGAGAGAGAGAGAGAGAGAGAGAGAGAAAATATATATCTTGGTCTTGAGACGAGGATCTAAATATTCTGATTTCTCTTTAGCTGAACTTGTAATCAATTTGTAGTATAGAGTATATACCCATGCTTGAGAGAGAGAGAGAGAGAGAGAGAGAGAGAGAGAGAGAGAGAGAGAGAGAGAGAGAGAGAGAGAGAGAGAGAGAGAGAGAGTCTCCTCGTCTTGAGGCGACTACCCTCTCTTAAGCTGAACTTGTAATCAGTTTGGCGTATGGAGAGAGAGAGAGAGAGAGAGAGAGAGAGAGAAACATATCTCGTGGTCTGGAGGCGAGGATCTTTAGTAAATATATTCGGACCTCTCTTAAACTGAACTTGTAATCAGTTTTGGTGTATAGATTATATATATGCTTTATATATCAAAACTACCAGTGGTTCGGGAAATATTCCTGATTTGTAAAGGATTCATTGAGACTTTTTATATCATTTATATATCTATCCAAGAGTCCTTTGTTTAGCGCAAATTTTGAAGGCTCTAGCGCGAATTCCTCCAGCGGATGTGACTTGTGTATGTGTGTATGAGTATGTGTATGTATATATGGGGGTCGTGTGAGCTTAGGACCTTGCGTCCGGCCGCGTTCTAATTGGGCTCGTGTTACGGCACTGAATGGTGGCACTGTGATTGGCACCTTTGTGTTACATGGTGATTAAGTGCGTCTCCAGCCAAAGGCCACTTGTCAGTGGTTTCAACAAAGGCACCCCTCAGTGTTTCGTAACCGTTGCCGAGTTTTGTTTCTCGTTGTTTGCAACGCGATTTTCTATTTTCTGATTTCTGTGTCGAAGAAAACGTTGTGCTAAGTGTTTATGGTGTATAGTTATGTTGGTGTGAAGGTTACGTATTAGAGATATAATAAGAAGATTTGAATTTTACGAATGTACCTCAGGAACTGGGTGTGAATTTACGAATATATTTCAGAAATTTATGACTGGATGTGAATACATTAATATATGTCGGGAATTTGTCGATACCTCGAAACAAGTACGTCTAGATTCGACTCTCTCTCTCTCTCTCTCTCTCTCTCAAGACCCAGGGACGTAGAAGGAGAAGAGAAAGTCCCTTAGGTGACCATATCGCCATCTCTCAATTAAGACTCTAATCCAATCAGTGGCCGTCCTCAGCTTCCTTCTTCAGTTCCTTGAGGAAATTAAGAAGGTGATTTCTTCCCTTCTCTGTGGCTGGGGGGTTGCGAAGAGAAGACGAGGAGAAGAGAAGTGGAAGAGAGAGAAGACAGGAACCATTTGAAGTGGGTCGTGTTCTTTATTTTAGATTGCGTTATGACATGAATTGGAAACTGCATTGAAAAACAGATTAAGAGATTGGTCGTTCTCTCTCTCCTCTTCTCTTGCTCTCTCTCTCTCTCTCTCTCTCTCTCTCTCTCTCTCTCTCTCTCTCACACACACACACACACACACACACACACACACAGTTTACATTACGGCATAAATTAGAAACTACAATTAAAAAAAGTCTAAAAGATTAGTCTCTTTCTTCCTCTCCTGTTGCCATCTAATCCGATTTTCTTTTGTTTACGCTTTGCTATCCCCCTACCCTCTCTTCTCTCTCTCTCTCTCTCTCTCTCTCTCTCTCTCTCTCTCTCTCTCTCTCTCTCTCTCTCTCTCTCACATATCATTTACAGACCCTTGTTCTGCCATCTTTATTTCTCATCTCGCCTCCTTTTCCCTACCACATCCATCGACCTATATCTGGCCGCCCACTGGACACCGCCCACGCCCGCCGCTGGCGATTCCTCCGGGGGTTGGAAACCCGTGACGGCAGCCGGCGCTGCTGCCTTCTGGAGGATTTTCTGAAAGATTTTCTTGGAGTTCCTCGCGTCGTCTTGCTTTCCACAATGACTGCCATTATCACTGGTCATATGACACAGCA
>NC_089792.1:1307487-1374987 GCF_040412425.1 Macrobrachium rosenbergii | reverse complement strand
AGTTATGTTACAGTTTTCTCAAATCTCTGATTATTATTATTATTATTATTATTATTATTATTATTATTATTATTATTATTCAGGAAGATGACTCTCTTTTCAACAAACTTCATTAGAATGGTCCTGTAGATGAGTTATGTTACAGTTTCTCAATCTCTCTGATTATTATTATTATTATTATTATTATTATTATTATTATTATTATTATTATTCAGGAAGATGACTCTCTTTTCAACAAACTTCATTAAAAAAGAATGGTCCTGTAGATGAGTTATGTTACAGTTTCTCAATCTCTCTGATTATTATTATTATTATTATTATTATTATTATTATTATTATTATTATTATTATTATTCAGGAAGATGACTCTCTTTTCAACAAACTTCATTAAAAAGAATGGTCCTGTAGATGAGTTATGTTACAGTTTCTCAATCTCTCTTATTATTATTATTATTATTATTATTATTATTATTATTATTCAGGAAGATATTATTATTATTCAGGTTTCTCAAGATGACTCTCTTTTCAACAAACTTCATTAAAAAGAATGGTCCTGTAGATGAGTTATGTTACAGTTTCTCAATCTCTCTGATTATTATTATTATTATTATTATTATTATTATTATTATTATTATTATTATTATTCAGGAAGATGACTCTCTTTTCAACAAACTTCATTAAAAAAGAATGGTCCTGTAGATGAGTTATGTTACAGTTTCTCAATCTCTCTGATTATTATTATTATTATTATTATTATTATTATTATTATTATTATTATTATTATTCAGGAAGATGACTCTCTTTTCAACAAACTTCATTAAAAAGAATGGTCCTGTAGATGAGTTATGTTACAGTTTCTCAATCTCTCTTATTATTATTATTATTATTATTATTATTATTATTATTATTATTATTATTCAGGAAGATGACTCTCTTTTCAACAAACTTCATTAAAAAGAATGGTCCTGTAGATGAGTTATGTTACAGTTTCTCAATCTCTCTGATTATTATTATTATTATTATTATTATTGTTATTATTATTGTATTATTATTCAGGAAGATGACTCTCTTTTCAACAAACTTCATTAAAAAGAATGGTCCTGTAGATGAGTTATGTTACAGTTTCTCAATCTCTCTGATTATTATTATTATTATTATTATTATTATTGTGTATTATTATTATTCAGGAAGATGACTCTCTTTTCAACAAACTTCATTAAAAAGAATGGTCCTGTAGATGAGTTATGTTACAGTTTCTCAATCTCTCTGATTATTATTATTATTATTAGTTTCTCAATGACTCTCTTTTTTCATTAAAAAGAATGGTCCTGTAAGATGAGTTATGTTACAGTTTCTCAATCTCTCTGATTATTATTATTAGTTTTATTATTATTATTATTATTATTATTATTATTATTATTATTCAGGAAGATGACTCTCTTTTCAACAAACTTCATTAAAAAGAATGGTCCTGTAGATGAGTTATGTTACAGTTTCTCAATCTCTCTGATTATTATTATTATTATTATTATTATTATTATTATTATTATTATTATTATTATTCAGGAAGATGACTCTCTTTTCAACAAACTTCATTAAAAAGAATGGTCCTGTAGATGAGTTATGTTACAGTTTCTCAATCTCTCTGATTATTATTATTATTATTATTATTATTATTATTATTATTATTATTACAGTTTCTCAATCTCTCTTATTATTCAGGAAGATGACTCTCTTTTCAACAAACTTCATTAAAAAGAATGGTCCTGTAGATGAGTTATGTTACAGTTTCTCAATCTCTGATTATTATTATTATTATTATTATTATTATTATTATTATTATTATTATTCAGGAAGATGACTCTCTTTTCAACAAACTTCATTAAAAAGAATGGTCCTGTAGATGAGTTATGTTACAGTTTCTCAAGTTATTGTTACAGTTTCTCAATCTCTCTGATTATTATTATTATTATTATTATTATTATTATTATTATTATTATTATTATTCAGGAAGATGACTCTCTTTTCAACAAACTTCATTAAAAAGAATGGTCCTGTAGATGAGTTATATTTTACAGTTTCTCAATCTCTCTGATTATTATTATTAGTTTTCAATTATTATTATTATTATTATTATTATTATTATTATTCAGGAAGATGACTCTCTTTTCAACAAACTTCATTAAAAAAGAATGGTCCTGTAGATGAGTTATGTTACAGTTTCTCAATCTCTCTGATTATTATTATTATTATTATTATTATTATTATTATTATTATTATTATTATTATTATTCAGGAAGATGACTCTCTTTTCAACAAACTTCATTAAAAAAGAATGGTCCTGTAGATGAGTTATGTTACAGTTTCTCAATCTCTCTGATTATTATTATTATTATTATTATTATTATTATTATTAGATGATTATTATTCAGGAAGATGACTCTCTTTCAACAAACTTCATTAAAAAGAATTAGTTAAATTAAGATTATTCCTTCTTATTATTATTGTTATTCAGACTTCTTTTCAATCTCATTAAAAAAGATATTGTAGATTATTACAGTTTTATCTCTTATTATTATTATTATTATTATTATTATTATTATTATTATTATTATTATTCAGGAAGATGACTCTCTTTTCAACAAACTTCATTAAAAAGAATGGTCCTGTAGATGAGTTATGTTACAGTTTCTCAATCTCTCTGATTATTATTATTATTATTATTATTATTATTATTATTATTATTATTATTATTATTCAGGAAGATGACTCTCTTTTCAACAAACTTCATTAAAAAGAATGGTCCTGTAGATGAGTTATGTTACAGTTTCTCAATCTCTCTATTATTATTGTATTATTATTATTATTATTATTATTATTATTATTATTATTCAGGAAGATGACTCTCTTTTCAACAAACTTCATTAAAAAGAAATGGTCCTGTAGATGAGTTATGTTACAGTTTCTCAATCTCTCTGATTATTATTATTATTATTATTATTATTATTATTATTATTATTATTATTATTCAGGATTATTCTCTCTTTTCAACAAACTTCATTAAAAAGAATGGTCCTGTAGATGAGTTATGTTACAGTTTCTCAACTCCTGATTATTATTATTATTATTATTATTATTATTAAAATTATTAGATTCTTGGTCTTCTTATTATTACTCTCTTTATTCATTAATTATTATAGTCCTGTAGATGAGTTATGTTACAGTTTCTCAATCTCTCTGATTATTATTATTATTATTATTATTATTATTATTATTATTATTATTATTATTCAGGAAGATGACTCTCTTTTCAACAAACTTCATTAAAAAGAATGGTCCTGTAGATGAGGTTATGTTACAGTTTCTCAATCTCTCTGATTATTATTATTATTATTATTATTGTGTGTATTGTGTATTATTGTATTATTCAGGAAGATGACTCTCTTTTCAACAAACTTCATTAAAAAGAATGGTCCTGTAGATGAGTTATGTTACAGTTTCTCAATCTCTCTGATTATTATTATTATTATTATTATTATTATTATTATTATTATTATTATTATTATTCAGGAAGATGACTCTCTTTTCAACAAATTCATTAAAAAGAATGGTCCTGTAGATGAGTTATGTTACAGTTTCTCAATCTCTGATTTTATTATTATTATTAAATTATTATTATTGTTATTATTATTATTCAGGAAGATGACTCTCTTTTCAACAAACTTCATTAAAAAGAATGGTCCTGTAGATGAGGTTATGTTACAGTTTCTCAATCTCTCTTATTATTATTATTATTATTATTATTATTATTATTATTATTATTATTATTATTCAGGAAGATGACTCTCTTTTCAACAAACTTCATTAAAAAGAATGGTCCTGTAGATGAGTTATGTTACAGTTTCTCAATCTCTCTGATTATTATTATTATTCTTATTATTATTATTATTATTATTATTATTATTATCAGAAGATGACTCTCTTTTCAACAAACTTCATTAAAAAGAATGGTCCTGTAGATGAGTTATTTACAGTTTCTCAATCTCTCTGATTATTATTATTATTATTATTATTATTATTATTATTATTATTATTATTATTATTATTCAGGAAGATGACTCTCTTTTCAACAAACTTCATTAAAAAGAATGGTCCTGTAGATGAGTTATGTTACAGTTTCTCAATTTCTCTGATTATTATTATTATTATTATTATTATTATTATTATTATTATTATTATTCAGGAAGATGACTCTCTTTTCAACAAACTTCATTAAAAAGAATGGTCCTGTAGATGAGTTATGTTACAGTTTCTACAGTTTCTCAATCTCTCTTATTATTATTATTATTATTATTATTATTATTATTATTATTATTATTATTATTCAGGAAAGATGACTCTCTTTTCAACAAACTTCATTAAAAAGAATGGTCCTGTAGATGAGTTATGTTACAGTTTCTCAATCTTCTCTGATTATTATTATTATTATTATTATTATTATTATTATTATTATTATTATTATTCAGGAAGATGACTCTCTTTTCAACAAACTTCATTAAAAAAAGAATGGTCCTGTAGATGAGTTATGTTACAGTTTCTCTCTTTTCAATTCTGATTATTATTATTATTATTATTATTATTATTATTATTATTATTATTATTATTATTCAGGAAGATGACTCTTTTCAACAAACTTCATTAAAAAAAGGTCCTGTAGATGAGTTATGTTACAGTTTCTCAATCTCTCTGATTATTATTATTATTATTATTATTATTATTATTCTGACTCTCTTTTTCAACAAACTTCATTAAAAAAAGAATTCCTGTTGAGTTATGTTACAGTTTCTCAATCTCTCTGATTATTATTATTATTATTATTATTATTATTATTATTATTATTATTATTATTCAGGAAGATGACTCTCTTTTCAACAAACTTCATTAAAAAGAATTATTGTAGATGAGTTATTTACATTTCTCCAATTCTCTGATTATTATTATTATTATTATTATTATTATTATTATTATTATTATTCAGGAAGATGACTCTCTTTTCAACAAACTTCATTAAAAAGAATGGTCCTGTAGATGAGTTATGTTACAGTTTCTCAATCTCTCTGATTATTATTATTATTATTATTATTATTATTATTATTATTATTTATTATTCAGGAAGTTTCTCAATCATTCTCTGATTACAGTTTTATTGATTATTATTATTATTATTATTATTATTATTATTATTATTATTATTATTATTCAGGAAGATGACTCTCTTTTCAACAAACTTCATTAAAAAGAATGGTCCTGTAGATGAGTTATGTTACAGTTTTCTTCTCTCTGATTATTATTATTATTATTATTATTATTATTATTATTATTATTATTATTATTATTATTCAGGAAGATGACTCTCTTTTCAACAAACTTCATTAAAAAGAATGGTCCTGTAGATGAGTTATGTTACAGTTTCTCAATCTCTTATTATTATTATTATTATTATTATTATTATTATTATTATTATTATTATTCAGGAAGATGACTCTCTTTTCAACAAACTTCATTAAAAAAAAAAAGAATGGTCCTGTAGATGAGTTATGTTACAGTTTCTCAATCTCTCTGATTATTATTATTATTATTATTATTATTATTATTATTATTATTATTATTATTCAGGAAGATGACTCTCTTTTCAACAAACTCTGTAGATTTTCAACAAACTTCTGATTATTATTATTATTATTATTATTATTATTATTATTATTATTATTATTCAAAAGAATAAAAAAAGTCCTGTAGATGAGAGTTATGTTACAGTTTCTCAATCTCTCTGATTATTATTATTATTATTATTATTATTATTATTATTATTATTCAGGGAAGATGACTCTCTTTTCAACAAATTATTAAAAAGAATGGTCTGTAGATGAGGAAGATGATTATTATTATTATTATTATTATTATTATTATTATTATTATTATTATTATTATTCTCTCTTTCAACAAACTTCATTCAGGAAGATGACTCTTTTCAACAAAAAAGAATGGTCCTGTAGATGAGTTATGTTACAGTTTCTCAATCTCTCTGATTATTATTATTATTATTATTATTATTATTATTATTATTATTATTATTATTATTATTCAGGAAGATGACTCTCTTTTCAACAAACTTCATTAAAAAGAATGGTCCTGTAGATCAATCTCTTATTATTATTATTATTATTATTATTATTATTATTATTATTATTATTATTACAGTTTCTCAAACTTCATTAAAAAAAGAATGGTCTCTGATTATCTCAATCTGATTATTATTATTATTATTATTATTATTATTATTTATTATTTCAGGAAGATGACTCTCTTTTCAACAAACTTCATTAAAAAGAATGGTCCTGTAGATGAGTTATGTTACAGTTTCTCAATCTCTCTGATTATTATTATTATTATTATTATTATTATTATTATTATTATTATTATTATTATTATTCAGGAAGATATTATTATTATTATTATTATTCAGGAAGATGACTCTCTTTTCAACAAACTCTAGATGAGTTCAGTTTCTCAATCTCTGATTATTTATTATTATTATTATTATTATTATTATTATTATTATTATTCAGGAAGATGACTCTCTTTTATTATTATTCCTGTAGAAGTTATGTTACACTCAATCTTTTTATTATTAAAAACTTCATTAAAAAGAATGGTCCTGTAGATGAGTTATGTTACAGTTTCTCAATCTCTCTGATTATTATTATTATTATTATTATTATTATTATTATTATTATTATTATTATTCAGGAAGATGACTCTCTTTTCAACAAACTTCATTAAAAGAATGGTCCTGTAGATGAGTTATGTTACAGTTTTCAATCTCTCTGATTATTATTATTATTATTATTATTATTATTATTATTATTATTATTTTATTCAGAAGATGACTCTCTTTTCAACAAACTTCATTAAAAAAAGAATGGTCCTGTAGATGAGTTATGTTACAGTTTCTCAATCTCTCTGATTATTATTATTATATTATTATTATTATTATTATTATTATTATTATTATTCAGGAAGATGACTCTCTTTTCAACAAACTTCATTAAAAAGAATGGTCCTGTAGATGAGTTATGTTACAGTTTTCAATCTCTCTGATTATTATTATTATTATTATTATTATTATTATTATTATTATTATTATTATTCAGGAAGATGACTCTCTTTTCAACAAACTTCATTAAAAAGAATGGTCCTGTAGATGAGTTATGTTGGTTCTCAACTCTCTTTTATTATTATTCAGGAAGATGACTCTCTTTTTTCAACAAACTTCATTAAAAAGAATGGTCCTGTAGATGAGTTATGTTACAGTTTCTCAATCTCTCTGATTATTATTATTATTATTATTATTATTATTATTATTATTATTATTATTATTCAGGAAGATGACTCTCTTTTCAACAAACTTCATTAAAAGAATGGTCCTGTAGATGAGTTATACATATTATTATTATTATTATTATTCAGAAGATGTTTCTCAATCTCTCTGAGTTATTATTATTATTATTATTATTATTATTATTATTATTATTATTTATTATTATTCAGGAAGATGACTTCTTTTCAACAAACTTCATAAAAAGAATGGTCCTGTAGATGAGTTATGTTACAGTTTCTCAATCTCTCTGATTATTATTATTATATTATTATTATTATTATTATTATATTATTATTATTCTCTCTTTTCAACAAACTTCATTAAAAAAGAATGGTCCTGTAGATGAGTTATGTTACAGTTTCTCAATCTCTCTGATTATTATTATTATTATTATTATTATTATTATTATTATTATTATTATTATTCAAACTTAAAAAAGAATGGTCCTTATAGATGAGTTATGTTAAGTTTCTCAATCTCTGATTATTATTATTATTATTATTATTATTATTATTATTGTTATTATTATTCAGGAAGATGACTCTCTTTTCAACAAACTTCATTTAAAAAGAATGGTCCTGTAGATGAGTTATGTTACATTTTATCTCTATTATATTATTATTATTATTATTATTATTATTATATTATTCAGGAAGATGACTTCTTTTCAACAAACTCATTAAAAGAATGGTCCTGTAGATGAGTGTTTCTCTCTGATTATCATTATTATTATTATTATTATTATTATTATTATTATTATTCAGGAAGATGACTCTCTTTTCAACAAACTTCATTAAAAAAAAAAAGAATGGTCCTGTAGATGAGTTATGTTACAGTTTCTCAATCTCTCTGATTATTATTATTATTATTATTATTATTATTATTATTATTATTATTATTATTATTCAGGAAGATGACTCTCTTTTCAACAAACTTCATTAAAAAGAATGGTCCTGTAGATGAGTTATGTTACAGTTTCAATCTCTCTGATTATTATTATTATTATTATTATTATTATTATTATTATTATTATTATTATTCAGGAAGATGACTCTCTTTTCTTTCTAAACTTCATTTTAAAAAGAATGGTCCTGTAGATGAGTTATGTTACAGTTTCTCAATCTCTCTGATTATTATTATTATTATTATTATTATTATTATTATTATTATTATTATTTATCAAGTTTCTCTCTGATTATTATTATTGTTATTATTATTATTATTATTATTATTATTATTATTATTATTATCAACAAACATGGTCCTGTAGATGAGTTAGATGACTCTCTGATTATTATTTTATTATTATTATTATTATTATTATTATTATTATTATTATTATTATTCAGGAAGATGACTCTCTTTTCAACAAACTAAAAAGAATGGTCCTGTAGATCATTAAGTTTCAATTTCTCTATTATATTATTATTATTATTATTATTATTATTATTATTATTAAAAGAATGGTCCTGTAGATGAGTTATGTTACAGTTTCTCAATCTCTCTGATTATTATTATTATTATTATTATTATTATTATTATTATTATTATTATTATTATTATTCAGGAAGATGACTCTCTTTTCAACAAACTTCATTAAAAAGAATGGTCCTGTAGATGAGTTATGTTACAGTTTTCTGATTATTATTATTATTATTATTATTATTATTATTATTATTATTATTATTATTATTCAGGAAGATGACTCTCTTTTCAACAAACTTCATTAAAAAGAATGGTCTACAGTTTCTCAATTGATTATTATTATTATTATTATTATTATTATTATTATTATTATTATTATTCAGGAAGATGACTCTCTTTTCAACAAACTTCATTAAAAAGAATGGTCCTGTAGATGAGTTATGTTACAGTTTCTCAATCTCTCTAATTATTATTATTATTATTATTATTATTATTATTATTATTATTATTATAGGAAGATGTTGTTTTTATCATTGGCGTTGTGGTATTCCCATTGTGTGTTGACGTGGACTCAGAGGAGGTTATGGGGGCCACTTGTGGTTTTGGGCGTGGGTGTGGATACCACGAAGACTGCATATAAGAGGCCGGTGTCGAGTGTCAGTCAGGGAGAGAGAGGGGAGGGGGGGGCGATGACCCCTGGGAGTGGATTTGAGGAAGGAGGGAGAATTCCTTGAGCACCTTTAGTCTTATCTTCCTTTGGTTTCAGTGATGTGAGATGCTCTCCCAGTGATCTGAGAGAGAGAGAGAGAGAGAGAGAGAGAGAGAGAGAGAGAGAGAGAGAGAGAGAGAATATGTAGGATTTGTAGGATATTCCTTGTGGAAAGTAGATGAATCACCTGCGCTTTTGAATTAAGTGGAGGGCAGATGCATGCCGCATTCATCGTTATGTCTTTATTTATACATTTATTTAATTATTTGTTTATTCACTTATTTATTCTAGGTGGAGACGAGTCTCTTTCTTCAGTTGCATTTCAGTTTGCTGCCTTCCCTGCGTGCTGCTGTTTTACTTTGCTTTTTTATTTCTATTGATTTTCAGTCAGTCGAGTTTTCACTGTTTCAGACTGTCATTCCTGTGGGTCATTTTAGACTGTCATTCCTGTGGGTCACTTAAGACTGTCATTCCTGTGGGTCACTTTAGACTGTCATTCTTGTGGGTCACTTTAGACTGTCATTCCTTTGGGTCACTTAAGACTGCCATTCCTGTGGGTCTCTTAAGACTCTCATTCCTGTGGGTCAGTCACTTTAGACTGTCATTCATGTGGGCCACTTCCTGTTTCGACATATGCTGTGAGGGTCTGTTTCTTCAAAATATTAAAATGTCCTGTCCTGGTTGGTATAATGTTTTCTGTCCTGCGTCGAGAGAGCCGTTTCATCTCTCTCTCTCTCTCTCTCTCTCCAAACTGAAGCTCAGGCACGTCGTGTCATTTCAATTTTGTTCATGAAGTTGTATATATTGAATTCAGATTTTCTCTCATTCTAGATCTTTCTCTCTCTCTCTCTCTCTCTCTCTCTCAGAGTTTTTCTCTCTCTCCATACTGGCTCTGTTTACCAAAGTTCTAGATATTATGTTGCTCTTCACTTGTCTGTCAATCTCAGTTTTTACAAACAGGATCATACCGGATGTACATTAAAAGGGCAAATATTCAGTACGTATGTTAAGTAAAAGTACATATAAAATTTGAGACCTCAGCATCGCAACTTTGACTTTGACGGGAGAGGCTAATCGCGATTCTTTTTACAAGTAGAAGACGCTGTTTATTTTCGGTAAAGTGAAGTGTTCACGGAACCTTTTGCAGTAAAAGACATACACACACCACATATATATATATATATATATATATATATATATATATATATATTTTATGTGTGTGTGTGTGTCTCTTCTAATATGTATGTATATATATATGTATATATATATATATATATATATATATATATATATATATATATATATATATATATATATATCCATCCGCTCTGATATTGGACAAGTAGAAAGCTTTTTCAATTTAATTTTTTTCATATATCAGTTACAAAAAACCACACGCGCAATTGATTGGTTATATACAGTTATTTGATTTTATCATCAAGTAAATAAGTTTAACTTGAGGGATAGTAGTAGTAGTAGTAGATTTTTCCAAGAGTTTCATAGAACGAATTCCCGTCAACAGCGCATGCGCAGAAAGTAGGTTGTCCAGAAGATCGTCTCTCGTTACATTATTGATGTTCTTTTGAAATGGGGATGACCTTTCAGGACCAGCCCGGGGGGAAGGAGGATTAATGGAGAGAGAGAGAGAGAGAGAGAGAGAGAGAGAGAGAGAGAGAGAGAGAGAGAGAGAGAGAGAGAGAGCCAGTCTCCGATATTGATTCCTTTTTCGAAGAGGCGGGAGACGCGATTGACCCGATTTGAAAAATCCGACGTCTGAGAATAATGCTCTTGTCTCGTCATGCAATCACTCCTTCTCTTGTGTCGGGTGGAATAAAGACATATACAAAGTGTAGGTGTTTTGTGTGTTTTGTATATGTATATATATATATATATATATATATATATATATATATATATATATATATATATATATATATATATATATGTATATATGTATATATATATGCATTATATAATTAATGTATGCATATTTACTGTCTATATTTATGCATGCATGTATGTATATATGAATGTATGAATGAATGTATATGAATATATATACACAGAAATATGTATATATATATATATATATATATATATATATATATATATATATATATATATATATACATACACTAAGGATAGTGCTAAATTTGTTGTAAGATACAGTTTGCCTGTCGAAATTCAAGATTTAATCCCTGGTAAGTTCAGAATCTGCCTGTATATGTGTATGTATGTGTGTGTGTATGTGTGTTCGCTGTCTTGGCTAGTTTCATGTCAGTCAGAAACCGCAGAATCATGGGGTTCCTTTAAGTTCTATAAAGAATTCAGGGATGGAATAGAACTGATCTACGTTAACAGCACCCTTATTCAATCCTTGTGGTGGTATGTTACAAGGATCAGTTTAGTTTCCACTATTGGCTTCGGTTTTTCTGTAATAATAAAGAACCATGATTCATCGTGCAACTGTGAGGTTTTCCTCCTGTTACACCTTTCAAACTTTCAACTGTCAATTTCCGTTTCAGCGCCGAATGACCTTATCCTTTGACCTGAATCCTCTATTCTGTTGTATCCCATTGGTCGTCAAAGTTGATATCCTTGTTTGAGACGCGTACAAAACATTACACTAATTGAAAGGCCCTGAGGAAATTTCTTCCAGATGTGAGTCTGAATAAGTCGTCTGAACGGGTTTTGTAAATTGCTACTTCCGCCTTGACAAAGAAGACATTCCCTTGTGAAATGGCTCTCCCTTCCACGAACTGGATGAAACTGCCAGTGAAACAGAATGGCGTGACGTTTGATACGAAGAAAGGGAAAGAATCACGGAGAGTGTTTTATTTGGTTTTACAATTTCTGTTTGTGGAATTCTGATGTTTGCTTTTTATTTATATGTATATCTATAATTATATATATAAAGCAAACATCAGAATACTATAAACATTAGTTGAAAAACCAAATAAAAATATAAAAATATATATACATATGTATGTATAACTGAATCATGAAAAATGGAACGTGATGAATATATAAATAAAGATAAAATTTGTCTTTATTTCTATTTATATATATACACATGCATATATAATATATTTTCTCTCTCTCTCTCTCTCTCTCTCTCTATGTTATCTTATATTTTTCTCTCTCTCTCTCTCTCTCTCTATACATATATATATGTATATATAAAGATATATATATATATATATATATATATATATATATTATATATATATATATATATATATATATATATATATATATATATATATATATATATATATATATATATATATATATATATATATATATATATATAGAGAGAGAGAGAGAGAGAGAGAGAGAGAGAGAGAGAGAGAGAGAGAGAGAGAGAGAGAGAGAGAGAGGTTGCTTTGCTTTTGGACCAGGAGGGGCGCAAGCAAGCACCCTGGTATGAAATAAAAGGGAGAAAAATAAAAAACGATATACCTGAGATCACTTGAGACAGCGTTGTCTCAGGGTTGTCAGAAGATCGACAGGACAGGACAGGGTTGCACGCTGGTGATTATAAAGGGGAACTTCCCATGAGACTGACGAACCCACAGCTGGGTCAAAAGGGGTCATGTCTTAGCGAAAATTTAATGACATGGCTCGTATTGTTTTTGGTTTTATAGGAGTGCATGTAAGATTTGATACATGATTGTGTTCGTCAGATACTTATCATTATTATTATTATTATTATTATTATTATTATTATTATTATTATTATTATTATTATTATTATTATTATTAATGATGATGAAGAAATCCACAGGGGTATAGATGTAAATGTATATTTTAGAAATATATATATTTCTAAAATATATATTTACATCTATAACACTAATGGATTTGTGTTTCACCATTTTTAGTGACCCGTATTATTATTATTATTATTATTATTATTATTATTATTATTATTATTATTATTATTATTATTATTATTATTATTATTATTATTCAGAAGATGAACCCTGTTCATATGGAACAAGCCTACCACAGGGGCCATTGACCTGAATTTCAAGCCGAATAATATGGTGTTCATCGGAAAGAAGTAACAAAAGGTAATTGGAAATACAGAAAAGAAGAAGAGGTCACTTATTAAGAAAAGAAAACATAAATTAACAGATTGATAAATAAATAAATAGAAAAAATGTAAGGCTAAATACAATGAGAATTATAGTAGGGCAGTAAGGCATTGCATCTTAGCTTGAACTTCTGCAGTTCCAGTTGCATGACATTGCATGAGGTCATAAACGATATATAAAGCATTCTGATCACATTTACCAGAGGATTTTATTTCGAATAACTACAGTGATTTCAAAACAAAGTGATTTTTACGCTCTTTTTGGATCGTCCTTCCCTACTGAGACTCGAATCCACGCTCCGTAGAGGAGCGAGGTTTCTGAGTTCAAGTTGGATTTAAGGCTTGCAGTGATTTTAAAACCTGCAAGGAGATTAAGCGGTCATTTTGGGGTATAATGGCACGAGTAGATGACCTGTTATGCAGTGCAAGGAGAACCAACTGTCCCAAATTCTGTGTGAACAATTTACGAACCTCTAATATGAAATTGAGGACGTTTTAGTTTTCTGTACAAGAAAACTATTGCGCCGGCTTTGTTTGTCCGTCCGCACTTCATTCGGTCCGCACTTTTTCTGTCCGGCCTCAGATCTTAAAAACTACTGAGGCTAGAGGGTTGCTAATTGGTATGTTGATCACGCACCCTCCAATCATCAAACATACTAAATTGCAACACTCTAACCCCAGTAATTTTATTTTATTTAAGGCTATTAAAGGCAACCATAATCGTGCTTCTGGCAACGATATAGGACAAAGCCACCACCGGGTCATGGTTAAAGTTTCACGGGCCGCGGCTCGTACAGCATTATACCAAGACCACCGAAAGATAGATCTATTTTCGGTGGCCTTGATTTTACGCTGTACAGAAAACTCGATTGCGCTGAAGAAACTTCGGCGCATTTTTTTTTACTTGTTTTCCAATCATTATTGAATTACGTAAGAAGACAGTAATCAGATTTGCTTCCAGTGTAGTTGATTATTTTTTCCGACCTATTTAGATCGTATGGGAAAACACTTGACTTGTATTTTTGGTGGCAAAAACAAAATGAAAAGATAGATTGCAAGTCAGATTTATATTGTATGATATTTATAATCTTCGTATATGAACATGTCACTGTTTGTTTTTTTCTAATATTTTGTCTTTCTTTCAGGTGAGTATTGTGGTCGTAGCATTCTCCATTTGGTTGTAGGTTCTGTAAGTACAGTCCTTCCATTCCTTTTACTGTACCTCCGTTTATATTCTCTTTCTTCCATCTCGCTCTCCACCCCCTCCTAACAATAATATTATTTCATAGTGCAGCTGCGAGGTTTTCCTCCTGTGACACCTTTCAAATCTACCGGCGCTGAATGACCCCATAGGTCCCAGTGGTGGGCCCTTGGCCTAAACTCTGTATTCCATTCTGTACCCCGTCGGAGGGAGAGGCGGGCGAGTTGGGCGCAGTCCATTAGTATCCATTGTGCAGAATTATGTCCTTGTTAGTTAGGTGACTGTGGTGGCCCGCAACCGAGCCGAGGAAAGATAGGTGGAGCTAGCAGCCTCATCCCAAATGAAAATTGGAGGGTAACACATGGACCCATCCTCCATTTTATATATATATATATATATATATATATATATATATATATATATATATATATATATATATATATATATATATATATATATATATAAATTATATATAACTGAATCACGAAAATATGGAACGTGATGAATATATAAATAAAGATAAAATCCACGTGGATTTATCTTATATATATATATATATATATATATATATATATATATATATATATAAATATAAAATATATATTTTATCTTTATTTATATATTTATATATAGTAATATGTTTATACACATATATATATATTTATATATATATACATATATATATATATACATATACATACATACATACATACATACATACATACATACATACATACATACATACATACATACATACTTCCTCATTTGAAAAAAAGAAGTCCTGCCGATTGAAAAGCGGATGGGAGAAGAAACGCAAGAGGAGTTAGCGAGTTCTGTGACCTTTTTCCAAGTTAAAAATAGCAGCATGAACCTTTTTCATTTTTTAGCGTCCACGTCATTGTGTTCGGTGAACCTCCCGAGAGAGGCACACACACACACAGTAGTCCTTTGGAGAAATTGGCGAGATTCTAGTTAGATATTTTGGGCGTGCAGCAGGCGGGTGTTGCAATTTTCGAAAACGCATGTCTTCGTGTTTTTCTGAGTGCACCTTCGTGAGCAAGATCAAAATGCTGTACCGTTACGCTACGCTTTTGCTGCATAGTATGTATAAATACTCAGTTTTTTAAGTATATTTAAATTTTGGTTTCGGTCGAGTGCGGATTGTGTAGAGATATATATACTTATTGAGGTGCTGTTCGGGCTTGTACTTTTATTTGATGGACGGTGTAGGCTAAATCTTAAGGTTGAAGTGTGGAGCTTGGCAGAATTCAAGCACTCTGCGATACTTTGCAGAATCACTAGAAATGAGAAAAATTTGGGGTTGCAATGGCCCCTCAGAAGTATGAGTTATTTTTTGTGCAATTTTAACGTCTTACCCCATTTTACTGTTATAAGTAATTCTTCAGGTTGAAGTGTGGAGCTTGGCAGAATTCAAGGCTCTGCGATACTTTACAGAATCACTAGAAATGAGAAAAAGTTGGTGTTGCAATGGCCCCTCAGAAGTATGAGTTATTTTTTGTGCAATTTTAACGTCTTACGCCCATCTTACTGTTATAAGTAATTCTTCAGGTTGAAGTGTGGAGCTTGGGAGATTTCAAGCACTCAGCGACACTGCAGAATCACTAGAAATTTTTAAAAGTTGGTGTTGCAATGGCCCTGTGCAGTTTTAACGTTTTACCCCATTTTACTGTTATAAGAAATTCTGCAGCTTGAAGTGTGGAGCTTGGGAGATTTCAAGGACTCTGCGACACTTTGCAGAATCACTGGAAATAAAAAAAAAAATTGGTGTTGCAATGGCCCTCAGATACATCAGTTACTCTTGTGCAATTGCAACCTCTAACCCCCATTTTACTGTTAATATACTGTACTGACAAAGCCGTGGTTAAGATTCTGTAGTTTTCCCTCAGTTCTCTCCGTCCGTCTGTGACGCTTACCTTCTCCTCGCAACTCTAGAACGCCGACCGCGGTGCATAGTTATACTATTTTGATTGCGATCAAACTTGGACTAGATGGAACCTCAGCGCAAAATCCCGTAGTCGTTCCAGGTGTTTATCCTGAGAGCTGACAGCTTTCGGAATTAACTGAATACAAGAATCGTAATGCGAGCGCTTTCTGAATTCCAGTGATTGAAATGTTCTCGGAGAGAAGGTGGTTCGGGGTTAGTTGCGTATATATTATTATTATTATTATTATTATTATTATTATTATTATTATTATTATTATTATTATTATTATTATTATTCGGAAGATGAACCCTATTTATAAGATGCCCACCAAAGGGGCCATTGACTTGAAATTCAAGCTTCATATGAATTATTGTTGTTATTATTATTATTATTATTATTATTAACAGAAAATGAACCAAGTCATATGGTATCACCCAAGGGGCCATTGACTTGAAATTCAAGCTTCCAAATATAAATTAATTAATTATAATTATTATTATTATTATTATTATTATTATTATTATTATTATTATTATTATTATTATTATTATTATTATTGTTACTCAGAAGTTGAACCCTATTCATATAGAACAAGCCCACCACAGGGGCCATTGACCTGAAATTCAAGCTTCCAAAGAATATTACGGTGTTCATGTGTGTTGTTTTAGTGCCTGGAAGTTTTGGTGAAGTTTTGCTCTCATGCCACTGAATAAAGACGTCGTTATGGCTACAGTTGTTGCTGTTCTTGCAGTCGTTTAGTGTTAAATATGTATATTTAGTTATACATATGTATCAATATTAATTATGTATCATTTAGTGTTAAATATGTATAATTTTGCTGTCGTTTTGTGTTAAATGTGTATAATTTAGTGTTACATATGTATCATTTGTGTTAAATGCGTATCATTTAGTGTCAATTATGTATCCTTTAGTGTTAATTGTGTATAATTTAGCTTTAAATATGTATTGTTTAGTTTTTATATGTGTAATTTAGTGTTATAATATGTCTTTAGTGTGTTAAATGTTTATAATTTAGTGTTAAATATGTATAATTTTGTGTTGAATATGTACCATTTAGTGTTAATATGTACAGTGTTAGATATGTATCATTTAGTGTTAGTATGTATCATTTGGTGTTAGTATGGTTCATTTAGTGTTAAATATGTATCATTTAATATGTATCATTAAGTTTTGAATATGGATAATGTTAAATACATATCATTCGGTGTTATGTATCATGTAATGTTAAACGCTTATGTATCGATTGGTGTTAAATTTGTATCATTTAGCGTTAAACATGTATCATTCATTGTTAAATATTTATTGCAAGTAACGGAAAATACAAGTTACAGAAATGAGTGATGTCACAAAAAAAAAAAAAAAAATAAGATATTAAGTGGTGAATATGTGTCTTGCCTAAGAGACATTCGTCCGTATTCCAGCCAGGGACACAAACCAGGCTCAGAATAGCATTCTTTACCGATTGTAAATTTAGCACAGGCAGTGGAACGCTGGGCCTGTATTGATTTTGCATGTTGTTTACTCATGAATGCTATGCGGTGTCACCTTCCATGTTGTCCATAGTTGTATGGAGGAGAGAGAGAGAGAGAGAGAGAGAGAGAGAGAGAGAGAGAGAGAGAGAGAGGCCTGTTTTATGACATATTATAAACTCATAACATTCGATTAGCAAAGGAATGACCATAAGAAATGTAACGAAAAATAAAAATGGCTTGTTGAGTATAGGTCGACCATTGCATGAGACATACTTAGGTCACTGTTTTTGGAATTTTAGTTGTCATATTTATATTTAATATTTAATGTAAATATGTGTATATATATGTATAATATATATATATATATATATATATATATATATATATATATATATATATATATATATATATATATATATATATATATATATATATATATATGAGCACCAACTGACGTCACAGTGAAAATCGATGACGTCAAAACTGCCATTGACTTTGTTGATTGAATTGCTCTGCAATATGACTTTGTCGTAACTTTGCATTCTTATTCTTGGACGGTTTTTCTGAGTCTGGTCATAATCCTTTTCGGTACAGTTTCACGTCAGGAGCATTCCTGAGTTATTAAATAGTTTTGTGGTTAGTAATTCTTATGGCTCTTGTTGGTTTTATTATATTTTTATTGGTTGGGTGGTTTTGTGGGCTTGGGTTTAACTTTTATTGATTGACGTCGTCATTTTTAATTTTCTGTAAAAGAAAACTTTGCCGGCTTTGTCTGTCCATCCGCACTTTTTCTGTCCGCCCTCAGATCTGAAAAACTGCCGAGTCTATAGCGTTGCAAATTGGTATGTTGATCATCCACCCTCCAATCATCAAACATACTAAATTGCAGCCCTCTAGCCTCCTCGGTAGTTTTTATTTCATTTAAGGTTGAAGTTATCCATACTCGTGCTTCTGGCAGCGATAAACGATAGGCCACCACTGACCCGCGGTTAAAGTTTCATGGGTCGCGTCTCATACACCATTACACCGAGATTACCGAAAGATAAATCTATTTGCAGTGGCCTTGATTTTACGCTTTACGGGCTGTACAGAAAACTCGATTGCGCCGAAGACACTTCGGCTCATTTTTTACTTGTTTATTCTGTTATTTGATGTATCAGGAAAGTGGTGCCTCTTCGGTCGATCAGCTCTGACGAATGAGTGGGTTTTGTTTTAGTAGATACTTATGAACTTTCGCGTTTTTGCTTTCCTTTCTTCATTTCCGTGTCAAAGAAGTATTAGTATTTTGTCCCTTTGCCTTTGGAAAAGTTTGGTTTTATTGTAATGATGTGAGCGAACGCGAAAACTTTCAGCGGTCCGAATGACGCATTTCATTTTTATAAACTGCTTTTTCGAGTGCTTTTTGGTTAGTCAATAGAAATAAAGAACGAAAAATTTATAATAAGAATAAATGAAAGTAAATAAAAATAATAAGTAAACATGAAAATACATAAAAATAAATCAATAAAATTAATAAAAATAGAAATATATAAATTCAGTATTCCTTGATTTGTATCGTTTTGGAGATCAACTCTTACTGTTAATTCGTTAAACTGAACAAAATATGGATGGCTTGCGGTGATAACTATTCTTAAGTATTCTTTCCTTTTGTACTTTCTAAAGAAAGTTCCTGTAGAGTGAAATATCATTTTGGAGATCAAATTTCACATTTATTTCTTAGTCATTCTTTCCTTTTGTACTTAGACAGTTCCTAAAGAATGACCCAACATTGTAAAAGCGTTTTATTTCGGAAGCTGATTGAAAGTACGCGAATTAATTCCGTTCGCCAATACAGAGGCATTGTGGGAGCTTTCGTGAATCGGGGAAGACATCAAGACTTAATGGTATTGGGATGCGCTGCAGTGTTGTATTTACGTCAGAAGGATCGTACATGGAGGAGGAGGAGGAGGAGGGAGAGTGGAGGTTGAGGAGGAGGAGGGAGAGTGGAGGTTGAGGAGGAGGAGGAGGAGGAGAGGTGAGTTGAGGAGGAGGAGGGAGAGGAGGAGGAGGAGGAGGAGGGAGATAGAGGAGGAGGAGGGAGAGTGGAGGAGGAGGAGGGAGAGTGGAGGAGGAGGAGGAGGAGGAGTTGGTCGTGTTAGACCTTGTTCTCATTCAGAGATTGTAGCTAGATTTGGTCGGAACGAATGTTCATTACCATAACTCAGCTCTCTCTCTCTCTCTCTCTCTCTCTCTCTCTCTCTCTCTCTCTCTCTCTCTCTCTCTCTCTCTGTGGTACTCTATACTGGGTACCTCATACGTCAACGTCACCTGGTGTTGGTAATGAATACTAAATACCAAATCAGTTCACCTGGATTTTGGTGACACTGGTAGACTGTAAGGATACCGACTTTAAATTATAACTTGAATTACGTACTTTAATCAGTCCGCACTTTTTTCTGTCCGCCCCCATTTCTTAAAAACTACCGAGGTTAGAGGGCTGCAAATTGGTATGCTGATAATCCACCCTCCAATCATCAAACATACCAAATTGCAGCCCTCCAGCCTTAGTAGTTTTTATTTGATTTAAGGTTAAAGTTAGCCATAATCGTGCTTCTGTCAACGATATATGACAGACCACCAAAGGCCGTGGTTAAAGTTTCATGGGCCGGGGCTCATACGGCATTATACCGAGACCACCGAAAGACAGACCCATTTTCGGTGGCCTTGATTATACGCGGTAGCGGCTGTACGGAAAACTCGATTGCGCCGAAGAAACTTCGACGCATTTTTCACTTGTTTTCTTTTCCCTTCCCTCTTTAGCATCTGTTTTGTCCTTCCACGATGTAGAGGGTTAAATTAATTCATATTTGTTAATATAAAATTGCGTTTGCTCTTTTTAACACTTCTCGCAAGGGGTCTTAGGCCAAGCGCCTTATTGCTCTTTTACTGATCTTTTTACAAATGCTAAACGCGAGTCTTAACAACAGCCTTGTGCGTTTCTCGCCGTGTCCTCATTAACATAACCCTTCTAAGTGTTGTTTTGGTGTTGTAGTGGTTGTATCTTTGACCCTGGAACAAAGTTATTACTCTCAGAAAATGGAGGGCCTTGTCGTTTTTAAATTAGTGTCAGAATACTCATTACTTGAGTACCCTTTAAATGAAATTAAATCTGGTCGCTTTTATCTCTTAAGGTAAAATATACATATCAATATTGACAATGATTTAATGATGGAAAGGATTTAAAACTGAATTTTTATTTTTATGAGTTGAAAGTAAGTTGCTTGGGAGATCGTATGGAGTTTGCTTGGGAAATGCAGTGGAATGAATCCTGTTTTACTTATTTGAGAGAGAGAGAGAGAGAGAGAGAGAGAGTTCCTGTTTAACATATTTGCCATCGCCAAGTCTCATGGAAAACAACTACTGAGAGAGAGAGAGAGAGAGAGAGAGAGAGAGAGAGAGAGAGAGAGAGAGAGAGAGAGAGGGTCCTGTTTAACATTTGCCATCGCCAAGTCTCATGGAAAACAACTGAGACAGAGAGAGAGAGAGAGAGAGTCCTGTTTAACATATTTGCCATCGCCAAGTCTCACGGGACACAACTGAGAGAGAGAGAGAGAGAGAGAGAGAGAGAGAGAGAGAGAGAGAGAGAGAAATTTTAACATATTTGCCATCGCCAAGTCTCATGGAAAATAACTCAGAAACTCAGAGAGAGAGAGAGAGAGAGAGAGAGAGAGAGAGAGACAGACAGACAGACAGACAGACAGACAGAGGTATGAGGCACCGCCGGTGAGAATCTAATGGTCTCATGGCGTTGTTTCCTAAAGCATTTAAACCATCCATCACAAATAAAGGCTGCCGGTATATATGTGTCGTCTGTCAGTCCGTCTTCGCAAAAATATCTCGCATTCTCTTAATAGGGGCGATTTGTATGCAGTGGGACGAACGAGCAACCTCAGGTTGGAAGGTATAAGCGAGAGAGAGAGAGAGAGAGAGAGGGGAGGTTCCCATTCCCTTATTAATTGTACTTGTTAAAGATGAGTTTCATTGATAGTGGTTGGCAGTTTAGGTCTTCAGCCAAGATTTTATCTCTCTCTCTCAATCTGTCTCTCTCTCCTCTCTAAATATATATATATATATATATATATATATATATATATATATATATATATATATTATATATATATATATATATATATATATATATATATATAATACATACATACATACATACATACATATATATATATATATATATATATATATATATATATATATATATATATATATATATATATATATATTATATATATACATATATATATATATATAATTCAATTCGTGACTGTTTCCACTGAAACAGAAAAACCGATACTATCATGTTACCAGGACTGGCGAGGAATGTCGCCTGTCCAATTTTCCTGTCTAAAATAACATTAAAGAAATTACACGCCACGTAATTTAGTTTCCACATTTCGTTCGGCTTGTAATTGAACGCGTTCTGTATGTATGTATATACATAACAGGCATGCATATACACATTATATAAATATACATATATACAAACATACATACATGTGTGTATATATATATTATATACATACATTTTTATATACATATAATATATATATATATTATACATATATTTTATATAAAAAAGATATATGTGTGTGCGCGTTTGAAAAGTAAAGTACTCCAGTTGATTATACTTCAAGAGAAGAAAATTCTATTGGGAGCTAATGCCTGTATGTGAGATAGTTTTTTAGTTTTCCGTAAAAGAAAACTATTGTGCCGGCTTTGTCTGTCCGTCCGCACTTTTTCTATCCGCCCTCAAATCTTAAAAAATACTGAGGCTAGAGGGCTGCAAATTGGTATGTTGATCATCCACCCTCCAATGATCAAACATACCAAATTGCAGCCCTCTAGCCTCAGTAGTTTTAATTTTGTTTAAGGTTCAAGTTAGCCATGATCGTGCTTCTGGCAGCGATATAGGCCAGGCCACCACCGGGGCGTGGTTAAAGGTTATGGGCCGCGGCTCAAACAGCATTATAGCGAGACCATGAAAGGATAGATCTGTTCTCGGTGGCCTTGATTATATGCTGTAGCGGCTGTACAGAAAACTCGATTGATTTTTCGGCGTATTTTTACTTGTGTTAGTCGATGATTTTTTTTGGGACAGGTGCATTTTTACCTTGTTTGAAGAAGGAAAGTTCGGGACTAACTGAGCAAAATGGATTGCCTTAATTGTACCCAGAAAAAGTTCCTGAGGTTCTTGCAAGGGGAAGCAAATGGCACGCAGTATGTGCATGCGTGGGAACATACTGTTGACGACTAAGCCCTCGGGAGGTTTATGAAGCATTTTTGTATTTATTTCCATCTTTTTTTTTCCCCCCAGTAATTATAGGATGAACTTGGGAGAGAAACTAGCGAGTATTTGCTTTGGAGGTCCAAAATCACTTTAGCCTAAAGTTGTTTTTAGTTTGCGCTCGTTATTTGCGTCACTTGATAGAATGTGCTTCTCAGAGTTTAGTTTTCTGTAAAAATAAACTATTGTGCTGGCCTTGTCTGCCGTCCGCACTTTATCCGCACTCAGATCTTAAAAACTACTAAGGCTAGAGGGCTGCAAATTGGTATGTTGATCATCTGCCCTCCAATCATCAAACACACCAAATTGCAGCCCTCTAGCCTCAGTAGTTTTGATTTTGTTTGAGGTTAAAGTTAGCTGTAATCTTGCTTCTGGCAACGAAATAGGATAGGCCACCACCGGGCCGTGCTTAAAGTTTCATGGGCGTGGCCCATACAGCATTAAACTGAGACCACTGAAAGATAGATCTAGTTTCGGTGGCCTTGATGATTCGGCGCATTTTTTACTTTGTTCTTTATTTAAAAACCTCGTGAGATTCCGTTCGGATACCCGAGTCCAGACTGTTAAGGGTTCAGGGTTCAGGATTGAAAAACCATTACGTATAGACATCGGCAGACGTTCTTGAATCTCTGTGGCCCTGAAAAACCTTTTTCTCTCTTTGCCAAGAACTCACCCTTGAGGATTTCGTTTACTCTTCTCCTTCAGCATCTTCCTTAACCATCTGACAGATTGTAAACACACACACACAAAAAGCCGTCTTTCTTATAAACTGTATTTTTCAAGAAGTTGACGCATGAAGGACAGGTTCTGTGCGGAGTGAGTTGCCATTGCGTAATGTTTTAACACGGGGAGCTTACAGCTATTATTATTTAATTGACTTGTCAGGTCAATTTCTTCATCAAAAGGGTAATTTAAAGATTCAGTAAATATTCTCAACATTTTTTATTTATTAATTTGATAATTTATTATTTTTTCTAATAATGATTCTTATATCCCATTGGCTTTTATTTATTAATGTTCTTTGCCTGAATTTCAAGTCAGTGCCCCTTTGTTGGGCTTGTTTCTTATGAGTAGGGTTCTTCATCTTCTGAATAATAATATTAATAATTGATGTTTTTAAGGTTAGTCCTGAGTACAAGCAAAAATAATCCTTTTTTTTTGTTATGTTTTTAAGGTCAATCCTGAGTACAAGCAAGAAAGATATTATTTTTTTTGTTGATATTTTTAAGGTCAATCCTGAGCACAAGCAAAAAAGGTCCTATTTTTTGTTGATTTTTTAGGGTCAGTCCTGAGCGCAATAAAAAAAGATCCCATGTTTTTGTTGATTTTTTATGGTCATTCCTGAGCACATGCAAAGTAGATCCAATTTTTTTTTTTTTTTTTTTTTGATGTTTTTAAGGTCAATCCTGAGCACAAGCAAAAAAGATCCTATTTTTTGTTGATTTTTTAGGGTCAGTCCTGAGCACAAGCAAAAAAGATCCTATTTTTCTGTTGATGGTTTTAAGGTCAAGCCTGAGCACAAGCAAAAAAGATCCCATGTTTTTGTTGGTTTTTATACAAGCACAGAAAGATCCTAATTTTTTTGTTGATGTTTTTAAGGTCAATCCTCATTACAAGCAAGAAAGATCCTAATTTTTTTGTTCTTAATGTTTTCAAGGTCAATCCTGATTACAAGCAAGAAAGATCCTAATTTTTTGCTGTTGATGTTTTTAAGGTCTATCCTGACCACAAGCAAAAATATACAGTTACGTTAAACTACCTAATAATGAGTAATCAGTATGAGTCTCCCTAAATAAGGAGAATTTCCACATAGCCCAAGATAGCTCACCGTGATGGGTATATACCAGTCACTGTATCTTGAAGACGATAATGGTTTTATAAACCAGATCTATCCGAATCTGGCAGGGATCCGGGGCTCTCTCTCTCTCTCTCTCTCTCTGAGCAGATGATCCATTTTGGAGCTCTCTCTCTCGCTCTCTCTCTCTCGTCTGTCACACACACTAATATTATATATATATATATATATATATATATATATATCACATATAATATATATATATATATATATCATATATTAAATTATAATGTTATATTCATATTTTCATATTAAATTATAATGTCTAAGGAAAACTTAAATATCTAAGGACACAAAAAATAACGGTATAAAAGTTGAAATATTGATCTGTACAATGTAAATTCAGTCGATTACCACTTATTTATTTATCGAACATCTATTATTCATAGTCTGGCGCAGTGTCCTTGAAATATTGATCACACTAAGGTAAAATCATCAGATTATTATTATTATTATCGTTATCAATTATTCACAAAATCCATTTTACAGTGTAGCGCGTATCCTTTTCATGTGTACGTAAATAGTTTTAATTACAGAATGGAACTTACTATTTTTATCTACTTATTAATTTGTTAATGTATTTTTATTTCTTTTTTAATAAGTGAGATCCCTTCTTTCTCTGTTTCCCAGTGCATCCGTTTACTTCTTCTTTCTAAACTCTTTAATATTCTTTGTTCCATTTCAAGTCAGTATTCATGGTTCTTGTTAATGAATAGGGTTAATCTTAATAATAATAATAATAATAATAATAATAATAATAATAATAATAATATGCCCTTGATGGGTAAGGAAATACTTTTAATTACAGAATGGAGCTCATAATATTGTCAGTGACAGAGCACCTCAGAAGGCATAAATTGTATCCCCTGCTGGAGAATGCACAAACTGTATCCCATGCAGAAGAAGGCATAAATTGTATCCCCTACTGGAGAATGCGTAAATCGTACCCCTGCAGAAGAAGGGGCAGGTTGTATCCCCGCTGGAGAAGGCATAAATTGTATCTCCTGCTGGAGGAGCGTCTTGCAACCTGGACTTCCTTCAGCATAAATTGTCCCCCCTGCTGGAGAAGGCATATGTTGTATCCCCTGCTGGAGAAGGCACCAAATTGTATCCCCCACAGGAGAAGGCATATGTTGTATCCCCTGCTGGAGAAGGCGCCAAATTGTATCCACACACAGGATAAGGCATATTTTGTATCCCGTGCTGGAGAAGGCACGAAATTGTATCCCGCACAGGAGAAGGCATAAATTTAATGCCCATGCTGGAGGAGCGTCTCGCAACCCTGACCTTCTCCTGTTCAAATTGTATCCCCTGCTGGAGAAGGCGTACATTGTATCCCCATGCCGGAGAAAGCATAAAACGTATCCCCTTATGGCGGAGCATCTGGCAACCCTAACTTCCCCCTTCATAAATTGTATTGTAACCCCTGCTGGAGAGGGCATAAATTGTATCCAGCGATAGAGAAGGCATAAATTGTATCCCCTGCAGGATACAACCCCTGATTCCTCCTTCCTACCTGTCGTGACCTTGTCTTTTATATAATATATATAAATATATACTTATACATTTACATAATTCCAAATCTTGGGCATTCCTTATAAAAATCTCGCGCATGTTGGGTTGCAGTTGTTGTCAACTCTCCAATTGAGGACTCTCTCTCTCTCTCTCTCTCTCTCTCTCTCTCTCTCTCTCTCTCTCTCTCTCTCTCTCTCTCTCTCTCTGGACAGACCAAAACCCTCTCCCCTTATCACTGCTGTTATCTACTTGAGTCAATTTGTGTCGGACTCAGAATTCACTGGTTATTATTGTGGCTCCACTTTGTTTATGGCGGTGTTTATATTACATTGAGCACATTTGTATGCATTACTTACTGGCAGAGACAACGCATACACATACACAAACACACACACACACGCGCGCGCGCAGGCGCGATGTCGCCTTGTATCGTACAGAATGCAGCCTCGCAGTCTGTAATATATGCAGTGTTTTGTTTTCATATATTGGAAGAATAAGACATTTCAGCAATGTGACTCTGAATAAATACTTATAAATAAGAATAGTTGTGGCTTTATATAATATATATATATATGTGTGTGTGTGTGTGTGTGTGTGTGTGTGTATAAAGTTGTGGTAAACTCCTATAGTTCCCAGTAATGCTCCACCAACGTTCCACATTTTTTTTACACTCCTATTCTCGTCTTTCACTGTCATGTACATCTTTTTTTTTATTTTTATCCTGTTATTACTGATTGTAACTTGCGAAAACGGCCTACAATCCATTTGAGGCAAGCGGCGCGGTTTGAGCGGCGCGACTCGCCGCTAATCGTGAAACTTTACATGGGTAACTTCACTCGAGGAGCCGGGCGTTTTTGACGCTTCGCTAAACCTCGACGCGCGTCGCACGCGATGCGGCAGTATGTTTCAAAATAAAAATAAATAAATAAACGCTGAGTTCCGAGCGTCCTCCTTCAAGAGAAGTGTCTTTTTTTTTAAATTGTTATAGATTTATTCATCCTCTCATCAAGTTTGCTGAACAGTAAATCGAATGATCCTGGTCTCATAGGGAAATATTCATAAATTTGTCATTGTGCAGACTGCAGAGATTATCAAATTCACTCCGTTCCATTCTTCTCTTGTTAAAATCATTAATCCAGACTTTTAGCTTTTTTTTTACTGTTATTTCATCCAAATTCTCGGAAGTGTTTACAAATATAAATAATTTTGTTTAGTGTGGCTATGCAACGCTTTGACGCTAACGCTGCCGCTTGTCACTAGCGATTTGCCTCTCGCCGCGCGGCCGTAGCCGAAGAAAGTGGGATGTGGTAAAGCCTTAATAGAAAACGGATGTCGTTAGAGATCGAAAACGCGAGATGATCAAAGAAAACTTGAGCTCTCATATTTATTTCAAGGGAAACTATACAAGATTCATAAGTCATGGCGATTATACGATAATACAGTACTTGTAGTTATGTAAACAGACTACGAATCTGGAGTTGTATTTGCTGGGACTATTCTTGGTAGTTGTAGTGGTTAAGTGGTGTAATTACCGTAGTTAGATCATTGCAAGATCTTGCGTCGTATACGATTTTAAACTCATATTTTATTTAAATGAACTACATTGAAGTGTAACGTTTAACTTTCAATACATATTCAGTCAAATTCAAGAGTCCGGTGATTTACTCTCTCCCAGGTGAAAAAAAAGTTTTATTTTTAACTTTGTAAATGTAAAATTCTTCTTTCAATACTTTTTTTATTTTTTATTCAGTGGTAAAATACAATGCCAGTTTAACTTTAAAGCCTCAATATTTTGCACATTATGAAGTACACAGATTATGAATAGGGTGCTTCTGAATATGACAGCATCCTTTGATGTTAGTAATAGTATTTTTATCTTTAGATAATTGTACTCGTCATATTTGAAATATTTGATTATGTAAAGGAAGAACATATATCCCAGTACAGGTCCTTTTTTAAGATAAAAATACTAAGATGCTACTTCATATAGAAGACTTTTTCCATTATTATTATTATTATTATTATTATTATTATTATTATTATTATTATTATTATTATTATTATTATTATTATTTTTATACAGAAAGAGACCAATCAGTAGAAAAGAAAAAGAAATTAACAGATTAATAAATAAATAGATAAAAAAAGGAAGACTGCTTAAAGAGAATAGATAGAGAGATAGCAATTATTAGTATTATTAATTATTATTATTATTATTATAAATGAACCCTATTCATACAGAAAGAAGAGACTGGTCATTAAAAAATAAATAAACAAATTAATAAATAAATAGATAAAAAAAAGGAAGAATGTTCAAAGAGACTAATAGATAAGAGAAACTGAGAAACATCACAAAACGAAGAGGCGAAGAAGTCGCTATTCCCAGTCTGTGTTAAATGAACGGAGAAATGAACTTGCAGAGTTCGTGCAAGCGATATGTTTATGTTGTCTCTTCGCCCGCTGTTGATTTTGGCAAGTTACGGAGTCTCGAGACTTTTACTTAACCCCTTAGTCTTGGCATTCTTCGGGCATTCTCTCGCCCGTGCTTGGCACTGGGTATATGAAGACCTCGGGCCCGCGCTCTTTCTTTTGAAGAGGTAATTAACAAAACAAGGCTTTGCGCAAGTGGGAATCTTGATTAGCAGGAATGAAGGGAGGCACAGTCTCTCTCTCTCTCTCTCTCTCTCTCTCTCTCTCTCTCTCTCTCTCTCTCTCTCTCTCTCTCTCTCTCTCTCTCTGTCGATCAGGTGTTTATATTAAATTTAATATATTCCTTAATATCATGCTCTCAAGTGAGAATCTTGTTTAGTAGGAATGCAAGGAATTCTCTCTCTCTCTCTCTCTCTCTCTCTCTCTCTCTCTCTCTCTCTCTCTCTCTCTCTCTCTCTCTCTCTCTCTCTCATGTTGTGACGCCAGTTTGAGTAACCATAAATCAATCAAATCAATCTCTCTCTCTCTCTCTCTCTCTCTCTCTCTCTCTCTCTCTCCTCTCTCTCTCAAGGTATTTGTATAGAGTCCTCCTCCTAACATATTTCTTAATATCGATCTCCTCCTCCTCCTCCTCCTCCTCCTCCTCCTCCTTTCCTCTTCCTCCTCCTCCTCCTCCTCCTCCTCCTCCTCCTCCTCCTCCTCCTCCTCCTCCTCCTCCTCCTCCTCCTCTGGGTATATACTTCCCGTCTCTTTTAGTATGCAACTTCCGGTGAATCGATTTTGTGTTTTTCATGAAACTGGGCCACCTGAATAAAGTTCGCCTGCTTCAGTTACAGTTCGTGAACCTCAATTATGATTATTTCAGCTCTGAAGATAACCGCTTCCGGTCTTATCTCGGACAGGTGTCATCTGAGACAGGTGTCATCTGGGACAGACGTCATCTAGGACAGGTGTCATTTGGTACAAGTGATATCTTAGATGTCGTCTGAGACAGGTGTCATCCGGGGCAAGTGTCATCCGGGACAGATGTCGTCTGGGACAGGTGTCATCTGGGACAGATGTCTTCTGGGACAGGTGTCATCTGGGACAGGTGTCATCTGGGACAGGTGTCATCTGGGACAGGTGTCACCTGGGACAGGTGTCATCTGAAATCTGGGACAGGCGTCATCTGGGACAGGTGTCGTCTGGGTCAGGTGTCATCTGGGTCAGGTGTCGTCTGGGTCAGGTGTCGTCTGGGTCAGGTGTCATCTGGGCCAGATGTCTTCTTTAGGTGTCATCCGGGACTATACTCGAACGAAAATTTTGGTCATAGAAGAGAAACGGCAATATTGCAGCGAGATTGATTTCTTTACAAATGACGAACATTTCCAAGTCAGTACTATAATTGTCATTTTATATGGAAACATCAGTTGACATACATACATACATATATATAACTAAAAATTCTATATATAGGATATATGAAATATATATAATAAATATATAGATAATTTTTTTTTTTATATATTATACTGTATTATTTGCACTCTGGGAGTTTACGACATGGAAAGAATCTAGATATTTCTTTGGGTCTTAGTAATACCACTTGTAAAAGTGTCTTAGGATATTTTTTTGTGAGGAGGTATCTTCTTGAAAGGTAAAACTATGGGTCCTTTTAGCAGTTTTCGATAATTTCTTAAATCTGAACTTTTATCCCAAGAAAGATTCGGATACTAGTGGAAAAAAATGTCACTGAATAATATGGAATACATTTTGAGAATAGACAAGTTTGCAGTTGCTGAGGAATCTGATTTGCTAACCATCTCACGTGCTGCGAATTATTTCTACAAAGTAGAATATAAGTAATTCTCTCTCTCTCTCTCTCTCTCTCTCTCTCTCTCTCTCTCTCTCTCTCTCTCTCTCTCTCTCTCTCTCTCTCTCTATTTTACCAGTCCTAGCGCTTCGGAAAGATTCCACCGCAATATTTTTTGTGTGATCCCTCGTGGCTCGAATTTCTCTCTCTCTCTCTCTCTCTCTCTCTCTCTCTCTCTCTCTCTCTCTCTCTCTCTCTCTCTCTCTCTCAAACATTTATACCTTTGCTCTGTGACGATTCTTCAGTGGCTAAGTTTCGAAATGTGCGACGAATCTCTCTCTCTCTCTCTCTCTCTCTCTCTCTCTCTCTCTCTCTCTCTCTCTCTCTCTCTCTCTCTCTCTCTCATGTATACCTTTCTCCAACAGCACCTAGGAACTGAACGATAATCGATAATCATGTGGATATTTCGGAATGTAATTTTAAAGTTATCAAGAATTTTTATATATTTCTTACTTAGGAAAAATATTTTATAAATATATACATACTTGTGTATATATATATATACATACATATAAATATACATTATATATCTACATACATACATACATACACACACACACACGCGCCTGTTGGCGTGAGTACATAAATGCATTGCATGGCATTACTCTGATTGATGCAAGTTATATTCAAGTACTGAATCAGAATTACAAACCTGCCTCGGGATCATTGTTTCAGCCACAAGTAAGGTTTGCGTGCTTCGTGCGTTTTTTTTAAAGCACCAGGGCTCAACCCGTAGAGTTTCTCTCTCTCTCTCTCTCTCTCTCTCTCTCTCTCTCTCTCTCTCTCTCTCTCTCTCTCTCTCACTCACACACACACAACACACACACACACACACAAGTGAAATTCATATTTTTAAGTGGAATTCATACCTATGTGCGTGGATTATATATATATATATATATATATATATATATATATATATATATATATATATATATATATATATATATATATATATATATATATATATATATATATATATATATATATATATATTTTTTGCTGTTGTGTAGAGATACAAAGATATATATATATATATTGTTGCTGTGAGAGAGAGAGGGAGAGAGACAATTGTTGTATAATCTTCGAATGTGCACAGTATTATAATTGTAGGATATTATTATTATTATTATTATTATTATTCCTGCCTTTGTTGTTATTTTAACATTGTCTTTTTTTTTATTATTTATGTCAGTTTCATTTATTTCCACCGGGATGGCACACACAGAGACTGATCCATATCGACGCTACCAATGTAATTTTGGGCTCTCCTCTGTGAAAAGTGGCCCCGTTTTCTCTCTCTCTCTCTCTCTCTCTCTCTCTCTCTCTCTCTCTCTCTCTCTCTCTCTCTCTCTCTCTCTCTCCAGCTTGCACGGATACCGGAGAGTATATGACGTACATACGTTCGTTGTTGAAATAGAGCATTGATTGGTGACGTCACTCACACCACCTCGTCACTCCTCCTCCTCCTCCTCCTCCTCCTCCTTCCTTTAGTTTCTTCCTCCCTCCCCCCTTTACCTCCTCCTTTTCCTCCCCTCCTTTTTCCGTCTCCTTTTCAGTTTCTTGTCTCCTCTCCCTCCCCCTCATTTCTCACTCCCTCACCTTTTCCTACCTGTGTGTATGCTTTATATATAGTATATATATATATATATATATATATATCTATATATATATCTCTCTCTCTCTGTGTGTGTGTGTGTGTGTGTGCGTGTGTATGTGTGTGTGTCTGTATTCACTACTTCGTTAGCATTGTTTCTGATGAGGTACAGAATTTATTCTGGAGTTGATGTATATAAAAAAAATTAGTGTCACTTATTTTGTATTTTCTTTTTCATATTTTGAGATTCTGTCGTTTTTACTCGACCGTTTTTTCCTTGTTATCGTCCAAAGTGTCTTTCTGTTTCTTAAATATAAAGGTTTTCCTGAATATAATTTTATCAGTGTTTTGCAGATCCATTTAATTCAGTCATCAGGTTTTCCCAATTACGCGGTATTTTAGACATTGTTTTTTTTTTGGCGTTTTTAGTTTTCTGTAAAAGAAAACTATTGTGTCGGCTTTGTCTGGTCGTCTGCACTTTATTCTGTCCGCACTTTTTTCTGTCCGCCCTCAGATCTTAAAACTACTGAGGCTAGAGGGCTACAAATTGGTATGTTGATCATCCACCTTCCAATCATCAAACATACCAAATTGCAGTCCTCTAGCCTCTGCAGTTTTTATTTTAGTTAAGGTTAAAGTTAGCCATTATCGTGCTTCTGACAACGATATAGGATAGGCCGCCACCAGGCCGTGGTTAAAGTTTCGTGGGCCACGGGTTAAAGAGACCACCGAAAGATCGATCTGTTTTCGGTGTCCTTGATTATACGATGTACAGAAAACTCGATTGCGCCGAAGAAACTTCGGCGCATTTTTTACTTGTTTCTTTACACGTATCAAATCAGACCCTTCCACTGTAGTATGGGATTCGATTGCGCTTGTGCAATTTATAAGGACGACCTCATCTCTAAGGTCATCTTAATGCTATATTGGGTCACCTTGAGAGAACACCTAGACGTTGCTTAAAGCGTTTGTGTGTATGAATGTGTGTTTGTGTTTGTGTTTCTTATGATAATTTTCAAGGTATAATAAGTTAGCGAACTTATAGGCGGTTCAATTGCGACTTAAGTCAGTCTGTAGATATGGCCTGTGAATCGTTTGCAGATGAGGATACCAGTGTATGTTTGTGTTTGTGCATGCGTTTATGAGTATCTGCGTATGTGTGTGTTTCTGCGTTTGTTAATGGCTTTCAAGGTATAATGAACTGAAGACGGTTCAATTGCGATTTACGTCAATCTTTTGATGCGTGAGTCGTTTGCGAATAAGGATGGCAGTGTATGTTTGTGTGTATGTGCGTGTCTGTGTATGTGTTGCGTGCTGACGTGTCCCAGTCACATCCGCGTTTGTGTAACCCCCTACCCCACTTCCCCCCCCCCAGGGGCTCTACCCTGGCGGGTGCCTTCAAAATCGGTATATTGGCAGAGGATGTCAATTTGGTTTCATGTTAGGTATGTCGTTACCTGTGTTGATTGTCACTGTACACGGGAGATCATTTTAAAGGCTTTTTTTTTTTTTTTAGTTCGGTGACCATATGCTTTGCGACGCTGGTTGATATCACTAGTTGATTGACAAGTTTTTTTTTTTTTAACCCAAATGTGATTCAGATTTCTTTTGTCTGTCCGTCCGCACTTTGTTCTGTCCGCACTTTTTCTGTGCGCCCTCAGGCTACAAATTGGTATGTTGGTCATCCACCCTCCAATCATCAAACATACCAAATTGCACCCCTCTAGCCTCAGTAGTTTTTATTTTATTTAAGGTTTAATTTAGGCACAATCGTGCTTCTGGCAACGATTTAGGATAAGCCACCACCGGCCCGTGGTTAAAGTTTCATGGGCCGCGGCTCATACAGCATTATACCTATTTCTGCGTCAGAGTGTAAATTTACTAGTTATAGCTCAAGGCTTTTTTTTTTTATTTAAACTCGGTGACCATATGCTTTGCGACGCCGGTTGTTATCATTACTTGATTGACAACAGTTTTATTTTTATCCCAGATGTGAATCAGAGTTTTTTTTTCTTTATTTTCGGACCGATTTCTACGCCAGAGTGTAAATTTAGTAGATATAGCTAAGAGCTCTTTTTTTTCAGCTCGGTGACCATATACTTTGCGACGCTGGTTGATATTACTTGATTGAAAGCATTTTTTTTTTTTTATCCCAGATGTGAATCAGAGGTTTTTTTTTTATTCTTGGAGACGATTCAGTGACAGCTGAAGATGAAGTTAAGCGCAGATTGCTCCATTTATGAGTAGGTTCGTATATTAGGAAAAATATAAATTTCTTAATTTCTGTATTTAATTTGGGATTTTTGTCGGCAGCCAATTTTGTGAAATTGAACACCAAACAGTTTATTGCCAGTGAATCGGGTTTCAGTGCTGATTTACTACACCTGTGATGACCCCCTTTGGAGTGCAGTGCTATCAGTGCACCTCACCTGGTGCACTGTAGGCATTACATAAGAGTCTTTGCAGCGTGCCTTCGGCCCCTAGCTGCAACCTCTTTCATTCCTTTTACTGTACCTCCTTTTGTTCTTTCTTCCATCTTTCTTTCCACCATCTCCTGACAGTTGTTTTTATTGTGCAACTGTGAGGTTTTCCTCCTGTTACACTTCCAAACCTTTTTATTCTCGATTTCCCTTTCAGCGCTGAATGACCTCATAGGACCCAGAGCTTGGGATTTGGCCTAAATTTTATATCCCAGTTCCCACTAGGGATGGCGTAAGCGGAGCTTGTGACTTGTGGTGATACGTGTGCATATTTTTCAGTCGTTCTTGTATGGAGTGTTCTGTTGTTCTCTGGTCTACGTCAGTGGTTCTTAACCAGGTGCGTGCTCGCACCCCTAGGGGGAAACTGGTTCCTGAGGGGTGCAAGGATGCCTGTGAATAATTAAAGCAAAATATATTTTTATATACGCACGTTATTTTTTTTCTGCAGAAAAATGAAAATAAAATGAAAAATACAATTTTTTTTTTCAGCTATTCAAAGGGTGCGAGAACTGACTGATGATTTGAAAGGGGTGCACACATTTAAAAAATTAAGAACCACTGTACTACGTGGTGTTAAATCAAAGGCTTTTCAGTCTTCCCAAATATCATTCACTTTAAAGTGGTGTTAAGTTGGAACCCTCTGCTTGTTGAACCATAATTACAGTATGTAGTATTTACTTAGGACATGTCTCTATTTACAAAAGCTTCCTGGTTGCATTCTGCCAACCTTATGTCTTCGTTTCAGATTCTCTCTTTCTCGTTTTCGAATGATTATGTTTGTCATAAGGCGCGGGCAGGTCTTTGAGGAGATCTCTCTCTCTCTCTCTCTCTCTCTCTCTCTCTCTCTCTCTCTCTCTCTCTCTGTGATTGAGCTAAAATTATCCAGCCACGCTTGCGGCAGCCTTTTCAACGTAAATATACGGAACTCATTTGGAGATGTTAAATAAACATTTCTCTGTGTCTGCATTTCAGTTATAGCAAAATGGTTAGAAACTTCCGGTTGATTAGCATTTTATTTTTTTATTCTCTTGCGTGAGGTTGCTTGCCTTCCTCCCCACAACCCAAACTGCAGCCCAACACAGTCGACTAACCATCAGGTACATAATTGTTTAATTCTTTAAAGAGTTCTGACCAACTCTGTCAGCATCCATGGAATTATGAGAGAGAATTTCTTCAATATCTTGTGAATCTAAAATTACCAGTGTACATAGTTTTATTTTTGTACACCGCTCTTTTGCCATTGTTCATTTTGGGCATCGGAGCCATTGGGGGCATTTTTGTGCCTCGTGCCAGGGCGCAAATCACGAAGAGAACCGAGCCTCTCAACAAATCTTCGTACCCAGGAGAATTTCGCTTGATCGTGCAAATGTGATTTTGGATGCTGGCAAATGCTGTTGCAAGGATTGCAGTGAAAGATCATTTACACCGGAGTTCTTTTTGATGTTTGTTTTAAAAATGCCTGGTGATATGTTTGTGCTGAGCATGTAAGTGTTTGTTTATAAGCTTCTTACGTACAAACACTACTTTTGACACGCGAGTGTATTTTAAATTTTCTGTTGGGGCAGTAGTAAGATTTTTGGATTCTTGGGAATTACTAGTTTTATTATATATATAGCAGTTGTGGATTTTTTACCTGATCGTTGTGTGTGTATATATATATATCATTGTATATATATATATATATATATATATATATATATATATATATATATATATACATATATATGTTATATATATATATATATATATATATATATATATATATATATATATATATATGTGTGTGTATGTATATTTATAACATACACACAAACGATAAGGTAAAAATCCACATATACACCACACAAACACACACACACTCACGTATATGTACACACACAAAATTTTCACATACACAATTTACACATACACATACACATATAAACACAAATATACTATATATGTATATCTATATATATTAGTATGAATAATCCACCATCGAAATTTTTATATTGAAAAGTAGCATAAGAACCTCAGGAGATCTGTCAAACAGACTGTGTTGTCTTGGAAGCATCAGATGAAATAATTGCAAGAATGCAGTGCAATGCAATGCAGTGCAGTGCAATGCAATGCACTATACCAGTTCAGGTACGTGTTAAAGTCAATGTATGAGAAAGACACGACCGGGTTTGGCTGTGTCATAGACTGCATGACCGTGATGGCTCTTTTCTCACTTTCCTACTCTCTTTCCTCCTCCTCCTCTTCCTCCTCTTCCTCCTCCTCCTCCTAACCCCCTCCTCCTACCCTTTCTCTCTCTCTCTCTCTCTCTCTCTCTCTCTCTCTCTCTCTCTCTCTCTCTCTCTCCACTGCATTGGCTTCAGGGGTTGGTAGGGTCTGTTGGGGGAAGGGGGGGCAGTGGTGCTTTTGTCTCTTGTGCTGCTCTCTCTTGGTCTCTGGTGCAGTGCCAACTCTTGCAGAGAGAGAGCGAGCAAGTCTTCCTTTTTCAAGAGGTAACCTTCAAATGAAGTTACGCTTATCTCTTAAAATGTTTGTATGAATATTTGGAGTTATAGGGGAGAGTTGCTTGGCTCTTTTTTTTATTTTTTTCCTTTACACTCACGGCACACCTCCTGGTAAAATACATCAGGAATCTGGGAATCGTGACCTATGTGTGTTTATATGTGTGTGTGTGTTTGTGTTTGTTTTGTAAATCAGGTGGGGGTTAGCAAGGTTCGTTGATTATCTTCAGTCAATTCTGCCATCCAAATCCTTCTTGAGACTCGATATAAAGTTGCATACTCCAGGCCTTTCTCCGTCACTGGGTGGGAGAGCCTAGAACCAAATTTCCCCGTTTTGGGGGGGGGCCAGTGCCGTCAGTGCGCCTCTTGCGATGCTCTGTAGACCTTGCTTAATGTTCTCTGCAGCGTCCCTTCGGCCTCTAACTGCTGCAACCTCTTGCATTCCTTTTACTGTACCTCCGTTCGTATCCTCTTTCTTCCGTCTGACTTTCCTCAACCCTCTCCTAACAATTGATTCGTAACGCAGCTGCGAGGTTTTCCTCCTGTTACACCTTTCAAACCTTCTTACTGTCAAGTTCCGTTTCAGCGCTGAATGACCTCAAAGGTCCCAAAGCTTGGCCTTTGGCCTAAATTCTATATTCTGTTCTGGAACCAAATCGACAAACAATTTGCTGTATGCTATTGTTTCTGTCATACGAAAATGAGAAACTCCTTTTTATTTTTTACCTACGTCTCTTATATGGGCCAGATGGACGGATGCGGTGCGCTTTCACGGTGGGAGAAAGTGGTGCGTTTAATTCTGTATGGAGTTTGATGCTGGTTTCGGTTTAAATTGGATGGTGGGAGCAAGTGTAAACAGTATCTTGTGTTCTTGTGTTCTTGTTCTTGTGATAACTTATATAGGAAAATAACTAGCAGAAATAAGGTCAGTTAATGACGCCAGTCTCTCTGGTTTTACTTTAAAGCAAAGGCATCCTGTCTTAAGCACTAATATAAGATTAACGTAAGAATTTTTATATCTAATGCTACTGACGTTAACTTGGTAATTAAAACTCACCCCCTTGCCGTCCCATCCCCATCACGAAAGAGAGCTCTGACCAACAAAACCAATGCTTAAAGTCAAAAGAATAAATAAAAAAATATTTCACATGTCAAATTTTTTCTAAAGTCAAAAGAATAAATAAAAAATATTTCCCGTCAGATTTTTTTCTAAAACCAAAAGAATAAATAAAAAAAATATTTCACGTCAGATTTTTTTTCTAAAACCAAAAGAGTAAATAAAAAAATATTTCATGTCAAATTTTCCTAAAGTCCAAAGGTAAATAATAAAATACATGTCAAATTTTTTTCTAAAGTCAAAAGAATATATAAAAAATATTTCCTGCCAAATTTCTGTCTAAAGGAATAAAATGAAAAATATTTCACATGTCAAACTTTTTTCTGAAGTGAACAAATAAAAAGGTCAAATTTTTTTCTAAAGTCAAAGCATAAATAAAAAATATTTTGTAAAATTTTTTAAAGTCAAAAGAACAAATAAAAAATATTTCATTATTTTTTTATTTTTGGAAGAAAAGAATAAATAAAAAATATTTCACATGTCAAATTTTTTGTGTCGCATAAATAAAAAAAATTGCAAATTTTTTTCTAAAGTCAAAAATAAAATAAAAATTTTTAAATTTTTATACTTTCTTTTTTTTTATTTTTATTTTTATTTATTTTTTTGGATACTTCATTGTATAATTTTGCATTCTTTTCATTATTTTTATAAAGGGAAGACTTTTAGTTTTCTACAGAATAATTTTTTTTGTTTTTGTTTTTGTTTTAGATACTTATTGTTGTTATGAAACACTTTAGTTTTCTGAAAAAGAAATCCGTGCACTTTTTTCTGTCCGCACTTTTTTTTCCACCCTCAGATCTTAAAAACTACTGGTACTAGAGGGCTGCAAATTGGTGTGTTGATCATCCACCCTCCAATCATCAAACATACCAAATTGCAGCCCTCTAGCCTCAGTAGTTTTTATTTTATTCAAGGTTAAAGTTAGCCATGATCGTGCTTGTGGCAACGATATAGGATTGGCCACCACCCGGCCGTGGTTTAAGTTTCATGGGCCGCTGCTCATACAGCATTATACCGAGACCACCGAAAGATAGATCTATTTTCGGTGGCCTTGATTCTACGCTGTTTGTTCCATGTAAATAGGTTTCATCTACTGAGATAATAATAAATAAATAATTATGGTAAGGAAAACAAGAGAACTTTTATCTGCGACCATTATTAGATTCCTTTAGAAAGAGTTGCAGTCAGTGATTATCTTTTACCATTATTAGATTCCTTCAGAAGGAGTTGCATACAGTGGCTTTTAGTTTTAAAATTGTGGGGGAGGGTTCAAAATCATATTATCCATTGCATAGGTAATGCGTTCCTGTGATTGTGGGTATTATATAACTATATATATATATATATATATATATATATATATATATATATATATATATATATATATATATATATATATATATATATATATATATATATATATATATATATATATATATAATATTTCTAAAGAGACAATATTAAAAACAGCTTCAGATACTTTGTCCTCAAGTAATAACGTTACTTAATATAAATTAAGAGGCTGCAGAAGAGAAATATGGAAACGCTTCACAAAAAAAAAAAAATCTTCTGATGGAAAGCTGCGTCCAAAAAAAAAAAAAGTCTTCATTCCACGACGCATCTAATCGATGTCTGAACCCGATTAGCGACAAAAAAAAAAAAAAAAAAAAAAAATTTATACGGTGTCTATCGACTGCGACTGCAAGTCAATTAGTTGTTTCCACGTGAAATGAAAACTAGAAATGAAAAGATTCCTCTCGGTTTATACCCAATAGGTAGTTTTTTTATTAGTTTTTTTTATTTGACCAGCGTACTGGGAATTCACGTGAAAGGTCAAAGGTGAACACTGAATCTCTCCAGTCTCTTGCACGTCATGAGACTTATATATTGAATCATTTCGGGAAGGAACCATTCCGACATTGAGCTTGAGGGTGTATTATTATTATTATTATTATTATTATTATTATTATTATTATTATTATTATTATTATTATTATTGGTGAAGAAATCCACATTGTTTTAGATGTAAATATACATTTTAGGAATTTATATTTAACGTTACACACTATTGATTTCTTCCCCATTTTAGTGACTCATGCTATGATGAGATTATTATTGTTATATTATTATTATTATTATTATTATTATTATTATTATTATTATTATTATTATTATTATTATTATTATTATTATTAGTTTTACCAGACCATTATTATTAGGTATGACCCGAAGGATTTGTTTTTATTATTTTTTTATTTGGTCAATTTTACAATATTTCAAAATATTTATAATATGGACAGGGTTCATTTTCTGATTATCAACTAATAATAAGGTCTGACCCTGCAGGCTATTTCCATCTGGATAAGGTTCATTGAATTTTAATAATATAATTTTTTTATATTTGGTCATTTAAATCACAATGTTTCAAAATGTTTATAATAAGGACTATATAAGGGTTCATTTTCAGCCATCCTTTTAACAAGACCTGTTTAAAAGAGGGTAATCCCTTCAAATAATAATAATAATAATAATAATAATAATAATAATAATAATAAACTATCCATCTCATTTGTTCTAACAGGCAGACAAGCCTGCTTATCATTTCAGTAAACATCTATTCATACCCCCAATCAACCAGCAACGTCAGTGTCTGCCTCCCACCCATCATTTCAACATCTAATCGATCCTAAGAGTCCGCGGGAGGAGGAACATACATGAACCCGGTGGCCGCCGCCTTGGGGAGCCCAGTCTAAAAGATGTAGGAATATTAATTAGGTAACAGCGAAACACCTCATGTGACGCTGATGTTTTTTGGCATAATGCTGGGATTCAAGGTCAGTGTCTCGAGAAAGTGCCAAAAAGTGCCAGGAGATGAGGTGGGTGGGTAGTTAGGTTTGTGTGTGTTTAATGTAACTCCGCGCAATATGAGGCGTTTTAAAAATAGTCATGACCGCAGCAGTGCTGTTGTTTGTAGGTGGTTTTGGGCGTTGGAAGGGTTGGTGGGTCATGTGTATGTATGTATATTTATGTAATATATATATATATATATATATATATATATATATATATATATATATATATATATATATATATATCATATGTCCATAATTTATGTTGGTGGGCACAGAATAGTGTTTGAATATATGGTTGCAACGTTCAAACATTGTTGTATGGGCCTTTTTATCTTATATATATATATATATATATATATATATATATATATATATATATATATATATATACTTCATTTATTTATGCTTTTATTTATTTATGCTCCCAGCAGACGGGGTGGCTCGATTGGGGTGGGGGTGGGGGGAAAGCGAACGAATGTCCTTGCTATGTTCATAATTTTAACTGCTGGCTGGCTGATGAACCCCAGGAACATTCAAAACATCGGCTACTTCATGAATAAGCACAGAAGGCCCACACTTGTGTGTTGAGTCTATTCTAATTGCAAATAATAATAAAAAAATCTTTTATTAGCCAGTGCATTTTCTGTTCACTATGACCAGTCAGGAATATCATTATAACATCAGCTTTTTCACGCTTCTATTTTGACTAATTTTCCAGTCCCACAACTTCCACCAATATCAGAGGTCCTTTATCTTGACTTTGGGCGTCAGGGTTAAGGGCTAGTGCCGTCAGTGCACCTCATGCAGTGCACAGTAGGCATTACTTAAGGTTCTTTGCAGTGTCCCTTCTGCCCCTAGCTGTAAGCTTTTCATTCCTTTTGCTGTACCTCCGTTCATGTACTCTTTCTTCCATGTTACTTTCCTAAACCCTCTCCCTCCTGTTACACCTTTCAAACCACCTTACTGTTAATTTCCAGTTCCAAATGGACGACCAGTTTAGTGCCCACACTGAAATAAAAAAAAAAAAAAAAAAAGGGACTGGAATAGGTAGCACAAAGTTCTGTTCACGATTCCAGTTCCTCGTTGGACGAGTCGGTAGAGTTCTCGGCTAGCACTCTGCTCGGCCCGAGTTCGAGCCTCCGGCCGGCCAATGAAGAATTAGAGGAATTTATATCAGGTGAGAGAAATTCATTTCTCGGTATAAAGTGGTTCGGATTCCACAATAAGCTGTAGATCCCGTTGCTAGGTAACCAGCTGGTTCTTAGCCACGTAAAATAAGTTTAAAATCCTTCGGGCTCAGCCCTAGGAGAGCTGTTAATCAGCTCAGTGGTCTGGTTAAACTTAGGTATACTTAGTTCACGATTCCGTGAAGCAGCCACAATGTACAGAGACAATGCAGTCAGTCACTCACGTCACGGCTTCTACCTGTAATGTTCGGGTATGATCAGATACGCCACAGGTCCGATAAGAAAGACTTCGCTGTTCTGTAGTAGGTCTTTTTGTCCCTCGCCTGGTGTAGTCTTTTGTGTCTGTTCCAGTCTGTGTAGCTGAACTGTCTTTGTTTTGCCTTTGTTTTTTTCTTGAAGGATTTCCCTCCATTCGTGGCCGAGCAAATTTTGAAGGAAGTTGATGTGAATATTTTTATGGAATACATAAAAGAAATTCCCCGTAGGGGCCAGCGCCATCACTGCACCTCACGCGGTACACTGTAGGCATTACTTAAGGCCCCTAGCTGCACCCCCTGGCATTCCTTTTACTGTACCTCCGTTCATGTTCTCTTTCTTCCATCTTAACTTTCCAACCGTCTTGTAACAGTTGTGTCATGGTGCAGCTGTGAGGCTTTCCTCCTGTTACACCTTTCAAGACCTTTTACTCTCAGTTTCCCTTTCAGCGCTGAAGGTCCTCATAGGTCCCAGTGCTTGAGCCTTTTAGATTAAGTTCTATATTCCATTCCATAAAATAAATTGGGATTTTTTTCTCCCTTTTCTTTCTTTCATTTTCACATATGGATATATATTATAATAATAATAATAATAATAATAATAATAATAATAATAATAATAATAATATGTATGTATGGATATTATAATGTATATAATTATATTTATTTGTGTGCATATATATATATATATATATATGTATGTGTTATATATATAGATATTACTCAGACATATATATACATATATATATATATATATATATATATATATATATATATATATATATATATATATATATATATATATATATATGGGAATGCGTGTACATGTTTGTTTATCCAAATGCAGATATTTCACAAACATTGTTTTATTTCAGAAAATAACAGTTCTCCATCGAATACTCGGATTTTGGGAAGGTGGAAACCACATTTTATTAGCTGTCCCATTTACTCGATTAACCCTCAAGTGAAAGGGTGTTAAAAAGGGGTGGGGGGGGGTATATGCCGTTGCCAAGAGATTTGTCACCCTATCGTATTATTGAGAAATCATCTTCAATTGATGGTATGACAGATAGGTGAGAAGGGTTCTTCTGAAACCCCTAATTTTGTCGTAAGAGTTAATTTAAAAAGGAATCCAATTGAGGTTTCAGTTCTTCAACCACCGAGAGAGAGAGAGAGAGAGAGAGATCAAAATTGTTATAACTATTTTTGTAGATGATTTTTTTATCGCTCATTTAAACTTCTTATATATTTGTTTATTTATGACATATAATTATATGTATGTATATATATATATATAATATATGAACTATTTATATGTATCACGATTTGTTCCATGCTCAGAAGCCCCTGTAATATTTTTTGTGTGTGTGTATAAAGACAAAATCCAGAGAAGGGAAGAGAAACAGTGTAGAGACATTTTGTCTTTATTTATATCTAAAAAGCCTTTCCATATTTCAACTTTAAGTGTGTGCCAGCATTCAGAAAGATATATATATAGAGCTAATATATAGCGTTATATATATTCCATATACACAACATATCTTATTAGCATTATATATTGCAATGGACAGATGAACAAAAGCAGTGCGTTTGTACTCTATTGCTATGTGTGTGTGTATGCAAGATATGTTGTATATATAATATATATATATATATATACCTATTAGCTCTCTGGCCGGTATTTATGAATGCTGGCCAACTTAATGAACGGAAAATATGGGGATAAATTTAGATATTAGACAAAATCTCTCCACTGTTTTCATTCCTTCGTGCATTTCTCTCTCTCTCTCTCTCTCTCTCTCTCTCTCTCTCTCTCTCTCTCTCTCTCTCTCTCTCTCTCTCTCTCTCTCATTTGGATGTCAGAAGAGAAACATGAACATTACAAGAATTCTGAGCGATAGATAAAAATCTTGATACAAATAATTATGATAAATTATCAAGCTTGTTTGGTAGTTTTGTCATATGTACGCAATATGAAATTAATTAATATTGATGTTCATTGCACTTAAGGCATTACTAAAGGTTCTTTGCAGCGTTCCTTCGGCCCCTAGCTGCAACCCCTTTCATTCCTTTTACTGTGCCTCCTTTCATATTATCTTTCTTCCATCTCTCTAGGTCTATCCACCCTCTCCTAAGAATGAATCTTGATTCATAGTGCAACTGCTTTGAGGTTTTCCTCCTGTTACACCTTTCAAACCTACCTACTCTCAATTTCATTCCTAACGCTTAATGACCTCATAGGTTCCAGTGTGTGGCCTTTGGCCTAAACTCTATATTCCATTGCATTCTTATACCAAGATTAAGATAGACAGGGCGACTTCGCATCGTCTCGTTTCTTGGTAGTTTCTGCGTTTGTCGTGATACCCAGAATTGATTCGCCCCGGACGGCACACAAAGACACCGCTGTCACGGGGTTTATTCATTTTGGGGTACGAGGCTGGTCGAGGTTCCCTGATGAACGCCACAAAGAATCGCTTGTCACAACCGCGTCACATTCGTGTGAAGTCTAGTTTCGAGTTGGTCGCGATATACCGGTTTGATTTGGGTCGGGTTTTTATTGGCAGATGCGACAGGACAACACGTTTTTTTTTAATTTGTTAATTTATTTTTTCTTTTTAATAAGTGAAATCTGTGTGTATTTTCCTTTTTTCCTTCCCAATACCATATTCTTTGTTGAGTTTCAAGTCAGTGGCCCTTTGGTGTGGGCTTGTTCCTTTGAATCTTCATCTAATAGAACACCTTTTTGATGTTCTTCTGGAAGCATTACCTTCTCTTATTTCTTTCCAGTGAACATCATGATATTGCTTGGCAGCTTGAATTTCAAGTTAATGGCCCTTGTGGTGGGCTTGTTCCATATGAACAGGGTTCATCTTCTGAATAATAATAATAATAATAATAATAATTGGGGTTCCTTCTTTGCTGCTCATTCTTCTGTGAGAATGCCATGGGAAAGGTCGTTGAAGAAATCACTTAAGAGGTCAGATTTCGACGAGAATCGGAAGTAACGTCACTGCGTTTTAGCCTTAATGGACCGGGCAGAGATCTCCTTTGAAAGATGCTGATGTCACGATCAGGCATCAGATGTCACGAGCTATGCGTGATGATGTCCTTATCTCAGGATCCGAATGCCTTCGTGAATGAGTGTAGGTGCTTGTGTGTGTGTGTGTGTGTGTTTGTGTGTTCATATGTACATCCTGGAGTTTTTTGCGTTTATAGAAATTTATTTTTTGTTTATGCAAATTATTAAAGTTATTAGTGTTATTTTTCTCCGTGTAAAGTAAATTGCACCTCTTGTTATAAAGGTATAAATTTACAGTATGCCTTAACCTAAGTTTTCATGAAGCCTAAGTTTTCCTATTAAGTATATCTATATATATAGATACATAAGGAGTCATATCCGCCTACGAAATTCCTAGAATATTTATCGGCTGGTTTTTCGCTGACTTTTATTCTTGTCTTTATGATTTCATAGATTTTGCTTTTGCAATGAATTATCTTGGAAAACGTCCAACAGACCTTTATTATTTTATAACTGCGTCATTTTATGGGTTATAACTCACTCTCTCTCTCTCTCTCTCTCTCTCTCTCTCTCTCTCTCTCTCTCTCTCTCTCTCTCTCTCTCTCTCTCTCAGTAGTTTTTGCATTTAGTGAGTTTGTCTGGTGAAAAGAAAGTCTCTCTCTCTCTCTCTCTCTCTCTCTCTCTCTCTCTCTCTCTCTCTCTTTATCTCAAAAATGAATCTCTCTCTCTCTCTCAGATTAACTTTTCATTTAGTGAGTTTATCTGTAAAACAGATATTACAGAAAGTTATTAATGAAATTAAAAATCTCTCTCTCATATTGTTAAAGAAAGTGGCTCTCGCAATATTATTGAGACAAAGTATAGATCTCTTTATGATGAGCATAAATTAGCATATGTTACTCTCTACTTTCAAAAGTGGTTCAAGACTAGAGGCAAGTAATTATAGGCCTGTGAATCTGACATCTCATATTATGAAAGTTTATGAAAGGGTAATTAAAAAAATATAATGAAACATTTAATGAAAAATAGATTGTTCAATATAGAACAACATATCCGGAAAAAGTACCCAAACCCAACTGTTAGTCCACCATGAAAGCATATATAAAAATATGATAAATGAAGAAGATACAGATGTGGTTTACCTAGACTTTGCAAAAGCTTTTGACAAGGTAGACCATAATATATTAGCGAAAAAAAATAGAAAACATAACATTGTTGACAAAGCAGGAAGATGGATAATAGAATTTTTGCAAAACAGAAAACAGACAGTGATTGCAAACGATGAGAAATCGGATGAAGCTATGGTAATATCCGGTGTGCCACAAGGTACGGTGTTAGCTGCATTGCTGTTGATGATTATGATTGCAGACATAGACAGTAATGTTAGGACTCGGTAGTAAGAAGTTTCGCAGATGACACAAGAATAAGTAGAGAAATTGCTTGTGATGAAGATAGGACCTCGATACAAAGAGACCTAAACAAAATATATAAATGGGCAGAGATAAATAGGATGGTATTTAACTCTGATAAATTTGAATCAGTAAACTATGGTGATAAAGAAGGAATGCTATATGCATATAAAGGACCTAATAACGAGACAATCACAAGTAAAGAAGCAGTTAAAGACCTTGGTGTGATGTTGAGTAGGAATATGTTATGCAATGATCAAATAGCAATACTATTGGCAAAATGCAAAGCAAAAATGGGAATGTTGTTGAACACATGATTATGCTTTATAAAACGTGTATGCTTGAATATTGCAATATAATATGGCCTAACGAGAAATGGCTGGTCATTTACAGCTTTTTTGACTACTGGGAAAGACTACAAATCTTAAATTTATAATCTTGAAAGGAGAAGAGAACGCTACATGGTAATCCAAGCATGGAAACAGATAGAAGGAATTTTCATGGAGCTAAAAATATCAGAAAGAGCAAGCAGATTGTTGCCCAAAACTATACCAGGAAAACTAAGGAAAGCACACAGGACATTAATATTGTTGCAGCGTCTATTTTGCACTACCAGCTCATCTTTTAGTTTCAAGTATCATCTAAGATGCATCCCAGGCCATCCAAGATTGGAAGATGCAAAATATCGGAAAGATGTCTCAATTCTCTGGTAGACATCAGAGGTGCCTCACACTGAGGGACTTGGGGCAACCCGAACGAACTGTAAGGTCTCTCTCTCTCTGCAATACCATTTATATATGTTCTGTTTATTTCCAAATATTCCAATGGGAATTTCAAAGGTTCATTTAATCATTTACATTTTTTGTATATTAATTTGATTTAATTTTCTCTCTATCTGTTACTTCTTTCTAATCTATTTCAAGTCAGTGTCCCTGTGGTGTATATGGATATTCACCTTCTGAATTTATTTCCAAATATTTCAGCCCCTGGGTACTTGTTCAAGGGTTCAAGTCTGAATAATAATAAGATGAAGTGCATGGCTTGTACCTAACATAATTCTCCTTGGATTTTAATCATTTATTTTTGCTGTCATTTTAATTTAATTGTGTTAATCTGTTTCTGATCTGATGGTAGTGGTTAATCCTTGTGGTATTTTTTTGTATATAATTTATAATTTAATTTATTAAATTGTTTTTTTAATTGATGATCTCGTCTTTCTTTCTGTGTTTAGGAGAGTAGTGAAGGGGCACTATCAGACAGATTAAGTAATGGAGGAAGCAGATCTGTTACTTCTTTCTAATGAACACCATAATATTCTTTGGAAGCTTGAATTTCAAGTCAGTGGCCTTGTGGTGGGCTTGTTCCATATGTAAATATTTAATAAGGTTCATCTTCTGAATAATAATAATAATAATAATAATAATAATAATAATAATAATAATAATAATAATAATAATAATAATAATAATAATAAATAAATAAATAAATAACTAAATAAAGAAATAAAAAAATCAAAGATTTATCCCCATCTTTTCCCTCCATGTGGCTTGTCGCTTTTTATATTATTTATATTATTTTTTATTTGTTTTTTTTTTTTTGCCCCTTACTCAATGTAAGTTCGCTCTCAGTAAGTTATTCCTCGAGACGTCAGGACAGAATTAATGGCTTCTTTATGACGGATCTTCAACTTTATATTTAGCTCTCTCTCTCTCTCTCTCTCTCTCTCTCTCTCTCTCTCTCTCTCTCTCTCTCTCTCTCTCTCTCTCTCTCTCTCTCTCTCTCTCTCTCCGTCGTAATAGATGTCTTGTGAACTTTATGGTTGAACGCATTCCGGCTAATTATTATTATTATTATTATTATTATTATTATTATTATTATTATTATTATTCAGAAGATGATCCCTATTCATATGGAACATGCCCTGTGTGTACATTATATATACATACATACATACATACACACACAAGCAGGCAATACCACATGAAAATAGTTGTTGACAACAGTCGATGGTTCAAAGGCACATGGAGAGGAACTTACACACATGCCCATTGGCACCAGCATATGCCCTCATACGCTGACAGAGAGAGAGAGAGAGCTGAGAGAGAGAGAGAGAGAGAGAGAGAGAGAGAGAGAGAGAGAGAGAGAGAGAGAGAGAAACTAAAACGGGTGACCTAGACATCAATTATGCATTCAGATGTATGCGAGTGTTGGTGGGTGTGTATTTTTATGTATGTATGCATGTATTTATGCTTGCGCGCGCGCGCGTTTATTTACCATCCACTGTGAAACGCCACAGCTTACCAGAGAGCAAAAGCGAGCATCTGCGCTGTTTTGGCGTTGGTGCTCGTTTGGTACAACGACTTAATCGCCATTATTCAATTTTCACTGTCCGTACTTTTAAGATAGTCTTTTTACACACAGAGTAAGATAAATGTAAGTAAGATAAAGAGTTGTTTTACACGTGTATGGTTAAGATAGAAAGTTTCTTTACATGTGTAAAGTTGAGATAAAGTCTCTTTATACGTGTAAGGTTAAAATAAAGTCCCTTTACATGTGTAAGGTCAAGATATAAAGTTTTTTACATGTGTAAGGTTAAGTGTTTACATGTGTAAGGTCAAGATAAAGTCTCTTTACATGTGTAAGGTCAAGATAAAGTCACCTTACATGTGTAAGATTAAGATAAAGTCTCTTTACACGTGTAAGGTCAAGATAAAGTCTCTTTACACATGTAAGGTTAAGATAAAGTCTCTTTACACGTGTAAGTTTAAGATAAGGTATTTTTACACATGTGTAAAGTTAAGATAAAGTCTTTTTACATGTGTAAGGTTAAGATAAAGTCTCATTACATGTGTAAGGTTGAGATAAAGTCTCTTTACATGTGTAAGGTTAAGATAAAGTCTCTTTACATGTGTAAGATTAAGATATAAAATATTTTTACACATGTGAAAAGTTAAGGTAAGAAGTCTTTTTACATCAGAAAGCTAAGGTTTTACCCTCAGATCTTCAAAACCACTGAGGCAAGAGGGCTGCAAATTGGTATGTTGATCATCCACCCTCCAATCATCAAACATACCAAATTGCAGCCCTCTAAGCCTCATTAGTTTTTATTTTATTTAAGAAAAAGTTAGCCATAATCGTACTTCTTGCAGCTATATAGGCCAGGCCACCACCGGGCTTTGGATAAAGTTTCATGGGCCGGGGCTCATACAGCATTATACCGAGACCACCGAAAGACATATATATTTTCGGTGGCATTGATTATAGGTTTTTCATTCTGACACCAGTAAGTGTTACTTTCCATTCAGACACCAGCAAGTGTTACTTTCCATTCTGATACCAGTAAGTGTTACTTTCCATTCTGACACCATTAAGTGTTACTTTCCATTCTGACACCAGTAAGTGTTACTTTTCATTCTGATACCAGTAAGTGTTACTTTCCATTCTGATACCAGTAAGTGTTACTTTCCATTCTGACACCAGTAAATGTTACTTTCCATTCTGACACCAGTAAGTGTTACTTTCCAATCTGATATCATTAAGTGTTACTTTCCATTCTGACACCTGAAACCAGTAAGCGTTACTTTCCAATCTGACTTTATCAGTAAGTGTTACTTTCCATTCTGACACCAGAAAGTGTTACTTTCCATTCTGACACCAGTAAGTGTTACTTGCAATTTGCTGCTCATCTCTTGAAAGTTCTTATTCCATGACCTTGATATTACGAATGTTTGCAAAGAAACTGTCATTATGCCTTTAAATGATTGTTTTAAGTACATATCAGCTTATGTTGTATTTTGGAGATAAGATGTGGCTGAGAGAGAGAGAGAGAGAGAGAGAGAGAGAGAGAGAGAGAGAGAGAGAGAGAGAGAGAGAGATTCAGAAGATGTTTGCTTGTTCTGTCCTAAAAGTAATTTGTATTCATACCATGGAGTTCAGACGACTGCTGTGTTGAGAGAGAGAGAGAGAAAGGCCGTAGTTAATGGGGCATTATTTCTTCTGATTTTTCTGTCATCTAACAATGTTTTGGAGATTGGAAACCACCACAAACACACAGTCATTTATCAAATATATTGATCATGATGCAAAGTTTTAGGACCTCAACATTAACTTCCTCTTGATTTAATGAACCTTCTTGTCGTAAGGAGGTCACCACTTGTTCGTTCCCTAATTAATGACCCCAAGAAAGCCAGGACACCTTTGATGGTAAGCCTGTGAAGCCGCCTTTTTTGGTTTTTTAATTGAGGAGTATTTCTGTCTCTTGAAGGTGGTTCTGATGTATGTTTGATCAGGTACTTTTATTTTTTTTCTCACTGACGCTTGTTTTATGATTTTTGAGAGGATTGCAGCTTTTTTTTTCAGTGGAAAATGATACATTTTATGTACTGTGTGTCTGTGCGCTCGCGCGCTCGTTAGGGGGCTTGACAGATTTTCTGTTGGGCTGTTTGGAAGCAGTAAAAGTGGTGGAATAACCATTACTTTTTTTTTTGCTCTATGAAAGAACGATTCAGGATCTATATTCCCGAGAGAGAGAGAGAGAGAGAGAGAGAGAGAGAGAGAGAGAGAGAGAGAGAGAGAGAGAGAGGCTGTATAGCTGACTTGTAAAGTATCGTATTTAACAATAAGTTATAGGTAAAATAATCATTACGAGAGAGAGAGGTGACTGACTGACTGACTGACTGACTGACTGACAGCATGGCAGGCCATGCAATGTCATGGTGACATATCAGAGCCGTCGCGAATGTGAACGTCTCTGTCTGTCCCTTTCATAACAAAAAAAAAAAAAGTAGTCGGAAACACTCTCTTTATGTTTAGTTATGCCACGTTCACATCTGTGTTCGTGGGATGGAATGAGGAGGAGGAGGAGGAGGGTATGTTTTGCCTCCTAATGACGAACATCCTGTTGGGAGCTTCGAGTGGAGCAGATTCGGTTGCGTATGGCTCCTCCGCAGTGACAGATTCCACTTGTTTGTTATGCTTTGATGCGCTGGGAAGCTGCTTTTTTAATTTTGTTACTTGGTGTTGCGTGTTGCTCGAAGGCTCCTTATTGTTACTTTGCTGCTCTATGTTTGGGTCTTGTTGTAGTATTGCAATGTTGGTTCATGGAGGAATCTGTTGATTCTGATGTTCGTCGCCCATGGAGAAACTTGGTGCTCTCTCTCTCTCTCTCTCTCTCTCTCTCTCTCTCTCTCTCTCTCTCTCTCTCTCTCTCTCTCTCTCTCTCTCGTAATGTTTTTTTACTAATAAACTTATTAAATACAATACTTCATAAGTCAGCTATACAGTCTCTCTCTCTCTCTCTCTCTCTCTCTCTCTCTCTCTCTCTCTCTCTTTAAGCAGCTATTATTGTCTAAAATGTAAGACTGTGTCCCTTGTCAATGAATGATGTTATAATTTGGTTTGTTTTCTCCAGTTTGAATTATTTCCAGATTTTTAGAAGACGACGTCAGGAATCGTGTGTGTGTGTGTGTGTGTGTGTGTGTGTAGATTTATACCATTTTGTTTATGTAGTTTCTTAGAAGTAACCTGAAGTAGAGAAGTACAGTGTGTCATGCAGGAACTGCATAATAACTTGCAGCTGCCAGTGTGATGTTGAATTGCGAACATTATTGTCTTGAGACAGTGGTGTGAAGAGGAATGCCCTCCGAATATCCTCTTCCAAAAAAAAAAAAAAAAAAAAGTCTCTTGTCCTTGCAGCTCTTCTTTTATTTATTCATTGTTTGCAAATGGTCAAGTGGTTTTCATAGATGTAATCATTAGTCTTTTTGTACATTATTACAACTCTTTGTTTGTTTATTGTTTGTGAATGGATCAAGTATTTTTATAGAGGTAAACATCAATCGTTAAGTAAGTATTATATTACACAAGACCAGTGGTTATAATTCTGTGAATGGATCAAGTATTTATATAGATGTAAACATCTATAAAGTTTTGTGAATGGATCAAGTATTTTTATAGATGTAAACACTATTTTTATGATATAAACATCTATAAAGTTTTGTGATTGGATCAAGTATTTTTATAGATGTAAACAGCAATAAAGTTTTGTGAATGCATCAGGTATTTATATAGATACAAACACCACTAAAGTTTTGTGAATGGATCAAGTATGTTTATAGATTTAAACATCAATAAAGTTTTTTGAATGGATCAAGTATTTTTGTAGATACAAACACCAATCGCTGAGTAAAGTATTATGGTCCACAAGACCAGTGGTTATAGTTCGCAGTGATAAATGTACGTGCTAAGCGGCTGGACACGTCTAGAAGAAGGAATTGTTTAATTAAACCACTGAACTTTTTTTTTCTGTTCATGACTGGCTTAATAAAAACCCGTCTTCCTTGAGAGGAATCAAGATAAAAGTAGATAGAAGAAGTAGTATATAAAAGTAGATAGTAGAAGTCTCTGAAAGTAGACAGTAGAAGTAGTCTATAAAAGTAGATAGTGGAAGTCTATAAAAGTAGATAGTAGAAGTAGTCTATAAAAGTAGATAGTAGAAGTAGTCTATAAAAGTAGATAGTAGAAGTAGTCTATAAAAGTAGACAGTGGAAGTCTATGAAAGTAGATAGTAGAATACTATAAAAGTAGACAGTAATAGATAGTAGAAGTGGTCTGTAAAAGTAAATATTAGTAGTAGTCTATAAAAGAAGAAGTAATAGATAGTAGAAGTAGTCTATAAAAGTAGATAGTAGAAGCCTATAAAAGCAGATAGTAAAAGTAGTCTATAAAATTAGATAGTAAAAGTAGTCTATAAAAACAGATAGTAAAAGTAGTCTATAAAAGTAGATCGTAAAAGTAGGCTATAAAAGCAGATAGCAAAAGTAGTCTATAAAAGTAGATAGTAGAAGTAGTCTGTAAAAGTAGATATAGGAAGCTATAAAAGTAGTCTACAAAAGTAGATAGTTGAAGTAGCCTACCGCGCGTTCTATCGCTCGAGAGAGAACTAGATACAGGCAGTATTAGTCTCCTTTAATTTTTTTTTTTTTTACCATTCTCTGTGTTCTTAAGATTATTCCGCTCGATTGATGATCCTTTTCAGCAGTTTATTTATTTATTTATTTTTTTTTGTCGAGTAGAAAACAGTTAAAAGGATGGAGTGATGCAACTGAACATCTGTTCTTGTGTAGTGAATTGTGAAAGGTTGTTTATCAATATTATTTTTGTTGTTTTTGTTAATATTATTATTATATTAATTTAAGATTTAAAATGTGAGGACTTTGGACCCCATATTTTAAGCAGTAATAATAATAATAATAATAATAATAATAATAATAATAATAATAATATTGCTAAGATGATGATAAACTGTTATGTAATAAAAATGCACAATTATTTAATGATAATATTGCTAAGATGATGATAAACTTTTGGGTAATAAAAATTCACAATTATTTAAATAGATTGTATTAATATGCAAAAGATATTAATACAATTTTTATTTATATGCTTGTGGATTATTATTATTTTTTTTTATATAAAACCTCCAAACCTTTCATTTCGAAGTAACATCTCATATTAATGAATTAAAAAAAAAAATTATGATAATATTGTGAGTAGCCACGTTCATGGAACAGAGAACATTTGTCTTTGTGCAAGCCCGTTGTGGGCATGTTGTGGGTGTGTGTTTTTATTGTTGGTACACTCTTGGTGGGGATAATGGAGAATGATAGTTTGAATGGGGTAGAAACGACTGTGGGAGATGCTGGGGAGAGCAATTGGCGGGATGGAGGGCATCGCCAACTCTCAACTGGTGCCAGGCTAGCAGGTGGCACTACTGGTAGGGCCAACCAGTAGTCAGTCAGTCAGTCGCCTTGCCACCGTGCCCAGCGCGACGAGAGCGTTGTCTGGGCATCTGCCATCATCTAGCGCCTCCTCTCGCCCTCTCCTCTGTTGGCAGTACGTCGTGGATATGTGTGTGTGTGTATGCGCGCGCGCGTATTTGTGCTCTCTAAATCTCTCTGTGTGTCTCCCTCTCCCTGGCAATTTTCTGTGACACTGGGACCTTCAAAAACAACGTATTTGACCGTCAGTTCTGATTCTGGTTCGGCTTTGGAAGAACGTCAAGAGGAAATTGAATTTGCCTTCGTGATTTGCTCTGTGACGCTTGCAAGTAGGTGTGTGAACCGATTGCAACGTAGACTCAGCTGCTGGCTTGAGAGTGTATCAACTCAAAATTCATTTTTTTCTTTTTTTATTTTTCACCCGTGGATCAGTCAGTGTTGAAAAGAGAGAAGTGGTCAGTGACACTGCGATAGTGAAACTGCAGCAAAACTAAAAGTGCAGCGTCTCTGGAGTTAAACCGCTGACGCCGTTGGTGTCACCGTTTCAGAATGTTTGCGAGTGCATGTGAAGTGTTTGTCTCTCTCTCCTAGTTCCTATTAGCGCTGGAAAAGTAAATAGACTTGTAACTCTGGCCGAGAGGCCAGATAATGAAGAAAATTCGCGTGGATAAGACGTCCACAATATACCCGCATGGTTGTTATTGACTGTAATGAATGTTATCCGTTCGCCCCCTCTCTCATTCCCTGGCAGGAGTTAAATAGAGGAATTACAGGAGACGGTCGAATCGGCTACTAGCCACGATCGCACACAAGCTCGTTGGCTCTGTCTGTCCTTCGCAGTTGCTCCGTTGTGGAGAACATGTTTCACGAGGCTGTTTTGTCTCCCTGAAATTTAAGTGTGTTTCTTCTGTTCGCCAAGTGAATAATCACCATGAAGACTGATGGACGTGATAGCAGTTGTTTTGTTGGGGACGATCTGATTCTGCGGTGGCGTAGATAGTAGCTCGTGAAGCTTTGCTTTTTATTTTTCTTTTTGCCTAGCTGAAGACAAAAGGAAATAGAAGGCGAATGGTTTCCAGAAGAGGGTGAGTGAGGAGCTTATGGTGCCCAGAAGAGGGTGAGTGAGGAACTTATGGTAGAGTAACAGAAGAGGGAATGGTTTTGGTGCCCAGAAGAGGGTGAGTGAGGAATCAATGGTGCCCAGAAGGGTGACTGACCCAGCAAGTGAACTGGTGCCCAGAAGAGGGTGATTGACCTTGCAAGTGCATTGGCAGAAGAATCGGAGTGTGGCATTTGAAGGAAAAGGAATTGCTGACTTCAGCAATATTTCTGGCCTCCCCACAAAGTGCTATGCGCGTCTCTGGCGGCTCCTCCGTCAGTATGGGGGAGAGTGGGGTCGTCAGTGGTGGAGGAGGAGGAGGAGGGAGTGGTGTAGGAGGAGGAGGAGGAGGAGGAGGTGGAGGTTGGGGGTCAGGTGGCCGTGCCCTGTCCCTATTGTCACGCCTCAACCTGAGGAGACCGAGCAGCCGTAGGTCGAGCAAGAATGCCACCACCACCACCACCACCAGCAGCAGCAGAAGGAACAGCAAAGGAAACAACAGCCACAACACTCAGAGTTGTTCTCTGACGAACAACAGCCTGGGTCGCCAACAACACCTGCCCGCCCCCCACGAACAGGATGAGCCCGACAGCAACAACAGCGTGGGCGTCAAGAACTTGCTGCAGTGGGCTGTGGGCGTGGTGCAGAGGTTCAGGCACCCTTGGCTGGATCCTTCGCCTTTGTCAAGTTAGTGATGGTCTGTGTGCATGAGTCAGAGTTGAGCCCTGGGCGAGTTGGGTTGGGGTGGGTTTTATGAATAATAATAATGAATATAAACAAGATTCAAGTCGTCATTGCCAGTACGTTCAGAATGGGACTCCCTGATAAATGAATGTGGCTTTCTGATCATTCTCTGATAAATGAATATGGTTCTCTGATCATTCCCTGATAAATGAATGTGGTTCTCCGATCGTTCCCTGATGAATGAATATGGTTCTCTGATAATTCTCTGATAAATGAATATGGTTCCCTGATAAATTTCTCCTGATAATTCTCTGATAAATGAATATGGTTCCCTGATTGATGGCTCCTGATAATTCTCTGATAAATGAATATGGTTCCCTGATAAATGGCTCCTGATAATTCTCTGATAAATGAATATGGCTCCCTGATATTTCTCCTGATAAATGAATAAGGTTCCCTGATAAATGAATAAGGTTCTATGATAAATAAATATGGTTCTCTGATAAATGAATATGGTTCCCTGATAAATAAATATGGTTCTCTGATAAATAAACATGGTTCTCTGATAAATGACTTTGGTTCTCTGATAAATAAATATGTTCTCTGATAAATGAATATGGTTCTCTAATAAATAAATATGGTTCTGTGATAAATAAATATGTCTCTGATAAATGAATACGGTTCTCTAATAAATAAATATGGTTCCCTGACAAATGAATATGGTTCCCTGATGAAAGATTACCAAGACACTGAAACCAAAGCCATGGAAAAGATAACTATGAACTCTTAAGACATCATGAGAATGAAGCAATGACACCTGTATTCTGCCCTAAAATGGAAAACCTGCAGAATCTGCAAAATTTTCGAAATTGAGATATGCCACCTATTGGGCCCGTGAAACACTTAATACACAAGTTACTGCAGTTTCAGAATGATTCTTCAGTGTTTTTATTTAGGGGTCCCATTTGACTGGTTCTTCAAATTTCCGAAATTTAAGATATGCTCCCATTTGAATGATTCTTCGATGCAGTTTCAGAAATCAGTGAATTAAGGGGGAAAACTGCAGTATCTGCAAAATTTTTCGAAATTCAGATTTTGTATTTTTGCACTTAATGCAGTCTTCCATTTTGAGCAGTATTGTTCTCAGTGCTTGACTTTTTATTTATTTATTTTTTTGGAAATTTAAGATTCTCTCCCAATTGGTTGATTGATTAGGTTGCCAGGTTGAGAATGATTCGGATGTTCATTTAAATGGGCCTGCAGTATCTGCAAAATTTCCTCCGGTTTGTTTGGGGGGCGAAAGTTAAAGTTAGACAGAATGATTCTTCAGTGTTCTTTAGGGGTCCCATTTGCAGTATCTGCAAAATTTCGAAATTAAGGGCCAAAATTAGCCTCGAGGGAAACACTTAATTCACAAGGGCCTTTTTGAGAATGATTCTTTATTCCATCATTAGGGGTTTTGCCAGCGTTCAGATATGTTTTTAGATGCTCTATTGTTGATTGAAACAACCAAAATACGATTATCAAGATTTAGTTTTATTTTCTTTAGCATCTCAAAATTTCGCCCTCTTAGATATGCCACCTATTGGGTCGTGTACTTAAACACTTAGAAACACAAGTTACTGCATTTTATGAAACTCTTCAGTGCTTTATTTAGGGGTCCCATTTGCAGTATCTGAAACTCAGCCACGTTAAGATATGGTGGCCTGTGCTGTTAATGGCTAAGTTAGCGGTGCCAGAATGATTCTTCAGTGTTTTTTTGGCTGAATTTCTCTTTAAATAGAATTAAAATATGAGGTTATTGGGCTGCAATTTGGAATGCTTGATGATTGGAGGGTGTTGATCAACAGTTTCAGAGTGATTCTTCAATGCTTTATTTAAGATCTGATTTGCGGACAGAAAAGGTGCAAACGGACAAACTGAGTATCTACCATTTTTCTCACTTTTATTTTTGCAGGTAAGTCTTCCAAAATTGTATGCTTTTTTTATACTTATTTATTTTTTCAAAAGGAATTAAGAATATGGTTAATTGATTAGGGTTGCCAGATTGAGCATCTTCGGATACCCAAATGGGCTGAATCCATTCCTCCGGTTTGTTTAGGGGGCGAGGTAAATAGACATGACCTTAAGCTCTGACCTCGAGGCCAAATTATCGAGGGTTGCTCAGTTCAAAGGGCTTTTTTTATTTATTTATTCCATCATTAAGGTTTTGCCAATATTCAGATATGTTTCCGTAGATGCTCTGTGTTGATTGTCAACCAAAATACGATTATCAAGATTTAGTTCATTTTCTTTAGCATTCTTTTCGCCCTTTTAATAGAAAGCTATGAAGTCGTGTACTTAAACACGTAGGAAACAAGTATGTATGAAACTTTCAGCCACGGCCCATGAAACTCAGCCACGTTCCGGTGGTGGTCTGTGTTGTTGGTGGCTATAGCGGTGCCAGAAGTACGATTATGGCTGACTTTCACCTTAAATAAAATAAAAACTAATGAGGCTAGAGGGCTGCAATTTGGTATGTTTGATGATTGGAGGGTGGATGATCAACATAGCAATTTGCAGCCCTCTAGCCTCAGTAGTTTTTAAGATCTGAGGGCGGACAGAAAAAGTGCGGACGGACAGACAAAGCCGGCACAAGAGTTTTCTTTTACAGAAAACTAAAAATGTAAGACAAAGTACTTGGTATCTTCTTACTATCTCCAGATTTGTCATTATTATTCAATATAATTTTCATATACAAAGAATAAACAAAGGCCACTTTGATTATGTATGTTCATTTGTATTTTAAAAAGATTATTTATCGTTTTACAATATGTAAAATTACCAAATTGGCAAGTTTGCGGAATGCCTGTTGATGTCGCGTTAACAAGAACTTCATGACACAGTGAGCTCTTTTAAATTTGTCTCAAGAATTTAAGTGAGAGAGAGAGAGAGAGAGAGAGAGAGAGAGAGAGAGAGAGAGAGAGAGAGAGAGATTATTACATCTTGCATGGTACAGTAATCTAGATACTGTGTGCGCGATTGCTCGCTAAGATTAGCACACCTATGTATATCTGTATATGTGGAGAGAGAGAGAGAGAGAGAGAGAGAGAGAGAGGAGAGAGAGAGAGAGAGAGAGAGAAAGAGAGTATAATTGGTAGGTTGGAGTTCCTGGAGTGAACAAGGATGGAAAGGTGTTCTGTGGAAATGTGTCAGGACAGAGATTTCTTTGTTTGGAAAAGTGTCGCCTTCACTGAAGAAATTTCATGACTGTACTTGGAAAGAAAATGATAGGAAAGGATAATATACTAACATATTGATGGACGTAGACAAATTTGATCATTCTGTGGTATACTATAGAAGAGTGTGAATAACAATGAAGTAAAAAATTAATGGAAGAAAGGTTGGGTATTTTTAAAATATTATTGAAAATATTACTCTGGAAACGATTGTAGTTCAGTGAAATTATTGTAGAAGGGAACTGTAAATAAAACATGAAAAACGAGAGATAGGTGCTGTCTGAAGAGAATGCCTTCCTATGTCAGTGCAGTGAGTTTCGAGGAATGGTCGAAAATTAGTGATTGGAAAAGGTTATAGATTGAGTGGGTACCAGGAGTCGGTGAGTTTGATTGCAGCATGTTGATGAAAGTGTAAACGATTAGCTGACCAAGGTGTTTAAGGTACGTATGGATGAGGAAAAGGTGCCAGACTTGAAAGTGGAAATAAAAATGAAATAGTTGACTGAAATATTTAAATAGCAAGGCATGAATGTGTATTGCATGATTTTGAATGAGAAAGAACTGACTGATTTAGAGTTATAAACTGGTTTTACAGCAACAATATCCATCAGCGTCTGTCACTGACAAAGGGAATCGTGTGTGAAATTGTGACAAATAGCAGTGATTATAATTTGATTATAATTTACTGATTACTTTGCCTTAATGGTGAACTGCTTGATCATTGTGGGACTAGATAAGATAGAAAATAGATTACACTTATCTGAGAGATAGGCATGGGTAAACAGTTGAAAGTTTTTCCTGTACCTTAATGATTTCGATTTCCAAATTTATGTTTTGGTTATGTGCGCCTTTGGAAAGAAAAATGGACCATGGCAATAATAACTCTTGTAGTTCCTCATTCAGAATTTAGTCATTTCTTCAAGACCTTGAATGATTATTAGTTTCGTTTTGAGCCCCAAAAATAAGTATGACGCATGTGCCTGGCAGGGCCTACACGCACCGTCCAATTTAGAAGATGATTGCCGTTTCTAAAAATAGTATTCAGACGGGTTTTTTGAAAGACCTCTCAAAAAAAAAAAAAGTGAAAAGTCATTAAACATTAGGTGTGGTGACTTGTATCCTTCTGGTCTGACTCTTTCGTATCGATGATTCATTTAGGCGATGTTTCAGCTGGGGGAAGAGGAGGGAGGAGGGACCCAGTGAATTGAATTGCGTGCCAATGTCAGGTATGGGTGGTTTAAGGGAGAGTGTCAGAGTGCCAGCCAGCCAGTCAGAGTCTCCAGAGAGGTCCCCAGGTATATGGTTCCTCTTAGTGCCGCTGTTTGGTTCTTGGCACTGGTGCCGGATGTGCGCCAAAAAGAGTGCCCTTTCTTCATCTTGCCTCGCCTCTGTGCTATCTTATTTTTCATTACTTTCCGTCCTCACCCATCACCCACACACTCACTTTTTTTTTTAATTCTCCCCTTCTTTTCTTCATCTCTTGATTCCTCATTTCATTGCAAAAATTTTTCTTAATTTTTTTTTTCCTTCTTTCTTTCTTCCCTTGGCAATGACCCTACCTCCGTCTCTTTTGGATGCCCCCATAATGTGACGACTGTTTTCGTTTCGACCTGTCTTCCTTTATAAATGAGAGAGAGAGAGAGAGAGAGAGAGAGAGAGAGAGAGAGAATGTTCTTCTGTAATGTGACAACTGTTTCTTGTTTCTACTTGTCTTGCTTTTTAAATTATAAAGAGAGAATTCTTCTGTAATGTGACAACTGTTTCTCGTTTCTACTTGTCTTGCTTTTATTATAAAGAGAGAGAGAGAGAGAGAGAGAGAGAGAGAGACACTTATGGTCATCACGTGACACTGTGTAACCAAGGGATGGCAGCGGAAATAGTTTGACCAGTAAGAATGGCATCAAATTCTGGTGCCGCAATTTACATATTGTGGAGAGGAGTATGACCGACATTCTTTTTCCGTTCTCGGACGCAATATTATTATTATTATTATTATTATTATTATTATTATTATTCAGAAGATGAACCTTATTCTTATGGAACACGCCCACTATAGGGGCCATTGAGTTGAAATTCAAGCTTCCAAAGAATATTAAGGTCTTCATTCGAAAGAAATAACAGAAGGTAATAGGAAATGCAGAAAAAGGAGATCAGTTATTAGAAAAACAGATAAATTAACAAATTAATAAATAAATAAAAATTGAGTCAAATATTAAAATACAAATTGAATTATTTTAGGGTAGCAATGCATTGTATTTCTTCCACACTTGACACCGGTATAGAACGGCTTATTCTATTAAACAACCTTCAGGGAACAAGATTCTGGACTATGTAATATCCACTTGCAACCAAGGCTCGTAGTTTGCCAAAATCAGAGCTACAAGTGAATTTATTGTTTTTGGATATGATGAGTTTTTGCGTGTATTTTTGAAAAGTTGTAATTTGACAAAATATAAAAAATATAAATAAATCCATTGGGCCAGCCCTTTCAGAGATCAGTGGTGTGGTAAAACTATTTTGATGATGATGATAATAATAATAATAATAATAATAATTTCTTCATTAAATTAGTTTTCTCGTTATTATTATTATTGAGTCATTTCCATAGTGATAAGGTTATTTTATCGTCATGATAATGACAGAATATGATTAGGGTGCACAGTCTCAAGATGGGTTGCAGGACCCGCGACTCTGTAGGAGGTAGTGCCGTCATTGGAACTCATGCGGAGCACTGTAGGCATTACTTAAGGTTCTTTGCAGCGTCCTTTCATTCCTCTTACTGCACCTCCATTCATATTCTCTTTCTTCCATCTTACTTTCCTCAGGTCTCTCCTAACTATTGATTCATAGTGCAGCTGCGAGGTTTTTCCTGTTACACATTTCAAACCTTTTGATTTTCAGTTTTTGTTTCAGCGCCGAATGGCCTCACAGGTCCCAGTGCTCGGCCTTTGGCTTAAATTCCATATTCTATTCTGTTCTATGTTGATGCGAAACTCCTTTGTTTATCTTTTGATTGGCCAAGTCTTGTGTCATTATTTTGACAAGTCTGATAACTGTCGACCCCAAATGTCGCACGTGCCATATTCCAGACTGGTGGCCTTGTTGGTTTTGTCGTGATCAGCATGCTCACAGTGATCCTGCACAGTAGTGCTTATGTTTATATGCCCTTACAGGTATTTTTTTGTTAAATATTCATGTTGTAGCAAGACCTTGGTACAGCCTAATCTTCCTAAAGTAATGTCTCTTACCTATCTTTCCCACTGACCACTTTAGCACAAGCCAGGCTGACTGACTGACTGCCAGGGCCTGATGTGAAGATATCTGCACAAACGACATATCTGATCAATGTCGATGCCTAGAAGAGTTTAAATCACATCCGGGTATGTGTGTATGAGTGTGTGTTTGTACCTCACATAAACTAATCAATGCTCTGGTACATGGGTTCAATCGTAGATCAATGGACAGAACGCATATCGTTTCCTTCGAATACCAATCCTTCTCTTCAGTCCCTGCAGAAACGTGCTCTCTCTCTCTCTCTCTCTCTCTCTCTCTCTCTCTCTCTCTCTCTCTCTCTCTCTCTCTCTCTAAAACTGTATTGTTTAAGGAACTGTTCAGACCAATTTCTGATCTCTTTCTCCCCCAAAAACTGTTCACACTGTTTTCCTGATTCTTTCTCTCTCTCTCTCTCTCTCTCTCTCTCTCTCTCTCTCTCTCTCTCTCTCTCTCTCTCCCTAAAACTGTATTATCTAAGGAACTGTTCCGACCGATTTCTGATCTCTCTCTCTCTCTCTCTCTCTCTCTCTCTCTCTCTCTCTCTCTCTCTCTCTCTCTCTCTCTCTCTCTCTCTCGGAAAATGAAAAATGAAATATTAAGGTAATGAATGACGAGACTATGTAGGAAAATGATGGGGAACCGCAGGATAGAAGGAAGACGAAATGAAACTCGAGAAGTACAGAATCAGAAACGAGCTAAAATGTTTGACACAGGAAGGAATGCAAGGGTGAATCAACCTCCGCACCCTTGATCATCATCCCACAGTCAGCCTGGGGAATCAAAGGCGAGACCCAGTTTAAAACATTAACCGGCATTAGCTTTGATTGATGCGGTGACGTAGGTTGAGGTGGTTTCTTTCCACCGGCAGCACCCACTCAAGGAAGGGCTCCTCTTCCCTCCCTCCCCCTTCCCCTCACCTGATACCTTTTCTTTTTTTTTTTTTTTTTTTTTTTATTTTACAGGTTTCCTTTCCCTTATCCCATCTGGTTTTCGACCCGTAGGAGGGTAATTCCGTCAGTGCACCTCACGCTTTGCGACTGTAGGCGTTACCTGAGGTTTTTTCGCGGCGTCCCGTAGGCCCGTAGCTGCAACCCTTTTAATTTTTTTTTTTTTTTTTACTGTTCCTTCTTTCATAATCTTTCTTCCGTCTTATACATTCCTCAATCGTCTCCTTGGGCCTAAATTGTATGTTCCAGTTCCAATTCCTCCATTTGGGTTTTCGGGTTTGTCTTTGTGCACGCCCACGTTACTAGATTTATGTTGATTTTCTTTTTTTTCCGTTTTGTATGACTTCTCTTCCATATGTAACTTTCTTTGCGTCCTTGGTCCTTCTGTTCCATTCAAATCGATTAACCTCAGAGGAATAATTGCTGCCTATTTCATCTCATATGATTTACCATGCCGAATAGTCCCGCCACATCCACTTGTTAAGTCTTAAACTTAAAGAGTTCGTTCAGTGACATTTGTACCCCAGAAGGATGAATAAGATATTATAATGATTAAACAGATTCCACGTCACGGCTTTATTTGCATACTTCCACGCAACCATTCGTGATTTTTAGTTTTATGTAAAAGAAAACGGTTGTGCCGGCTTTGTCTGTCCGTCCTCACTTTCTGTCCGCACTTTTCTGTCCGCCCTCAGATCTTAAAAGCTACAGAGGCTAGAGGACTGCAAATTGGTACGCTGATCATCCACCCTCAAATCATCAAACATACCAAATTGCAGCCCTCTAGCCTCAGTAGTTTTTATTTTATTTAAGGTTAAAGTTAGCCATAATGGTGTGTCTGGCAACGATATAGGACAGGCCACCACCCGGCCGTGGTTATAGTTTCACGGGCCTCGGCTCATGCAGCATTATACCGAGACCACCGAAAGATAGATATACTTTCTGTAGCGGCTGTTCAGAAAACTCGACTGCTCCGAAGGAGCCTCGGCGCATTTTTGTCTTTTCCAGGACACGTGGTTAGTGAATTTTGCTTGCACTGAAACTCGGCGATTTTTATATATGTATTTTTTTGCAAATTACATTGGTTAGTAGTACAGAATTATTAAGAAAGTCTCACATGTCTACGAAGTACTGCTTGGGTACCCTACTTGCTACTGTTTAGATATAATGGAGTGGAAAGGCGTTTCAAAGTTGAAAGGTCAGAGAGAGAGAGAGAGAGAGAGAGAGATTAACCAAATGGTGTTGACTTTTTTAACTGTCTCGGCGTTGTAAAAATTGATGCGATATAAAGGAACATTTTGTGAGTGGGTGAAGGAGAGAGAGAGAGAGAGAGAGAGAGAGAGAGAGAGAGAGAGAGAGAGAGAGCTTTATAGCCAACTAGCTTTCATTGTTTTGATGTAATCGCATTGTTCGCCCTAATGCATTTTATCCCTTCTAACTTTTAATCTAAAAAGCGGCGTCCCATCCGTTAAGATAATTGACGAGCCAATTTGCTACCACCCACCGGCGTCAGCGGCGACCATTGTGTCTGCGACGCCAACGCAAAACGCTGGGAATAAATTAGCGTGGCACCCTTCGGGACTACACGCAGAAAGGACTGATAATAAGCGACCTTCAGTCTTCCGTGATATGAATGCGGTAGAGGTGAAGATATTATAAGATATTTGATTTATTTGATGACCTTGACCTGGGTTCGATTCGTTGGGGAAGTGATCAGTTTCTTCATTTTCGTGGCCGTATTTGTGACTGAAGGTTTCTCCCGTAGGGGGGGGGGGTAGTAGAGCCGTCAGTGAACCTTACGCGGTGCGCTGTAGGCATTTACTTAAGGTCTCCCTAGATTCAGCAACCCCTTTCATTCCTTTTACTTACTGTACCTCCATTCATATTATCTATCTTCCATCTTGCTGTCCACCCTCTCCTAAACAATTATTTCATAGTGCAACTGCTTTGAGGTTTTCCTCCTGTTACACCTTTCAAGCCTTTTACTCTCAATTTCCTCTCCAGCGCTGAAAGACCTCTTAGGTCCCAGTGCTTGGCCTTTGTCCTAAACTCTATATTCCATTCCATTCCATTCAGTTTATCCATTTCTCATTCCTTTCGTGCATTATAATGGATTTTCACCACTTTTCTTTTTATGATTTTTTCTAGATTATGCCATTGGATTTTTACCAACTTTTCGTAATTACAAATTGGTTGAAGTGAGTTACATTATGTTCATAGATTCTTGAACACGTGAACATGCCATGTTGAGCCTTGAACGCGGGCACTCAAGTTTACACACGGGGGATTATGGGGGGGGAGGGCGAGGGGGGGAACTGGACTGAGGTGTAAAATGAGGAATGGACGAAGCGATACTGTGCAATCCAGATCTCGAGGAACTATGCAAAGCTCCTTCCACCCCACTTCCTTTTTTTGAGATGCTCTGTGATCGCAGGGTCTCTCTCTCTCTCTCTCTCTCTCTCTCTCTCTCTCTCTCTCTCTCTCTCTCTCTCACACACACACACACACACACACTGTGGTGAGCTTTAGAAGGTGAAATCTAAATGGGAAAGGTTATTTACTTCACTTAGTTGTATCTCTCTCTCTCTCTCTCTCTCTCTCTCTCTCTCTCTCTCTCACACACACACACACACACACACACACACACTGTGGTGAGCTTTAGAAGGTGAAATCTAAATGGGAAAGGTTATTTACTTCTTAGTTGTATCTCTCTCTCTCTCTCTCTCTCTCTCTCTCTCTCTCTCTCTCTCTCTCACACACACACACACACACACACACACTGTG
>NC_089792.1:1292487-1299987 GCF_040412425.1 Macrobrachium rosenbergii | reverse complement strand
ACATACATGTATACATAATATATGTGTATATATATATATATATATAATTTGTGTGTTGTTTTTTATTTCACTTTCCTGATATACGTGTGCGACGTAATATGTAGTACCCACATATTTAATAGTCATACCTGCGGTGGAGCATATCTTGACATTATTAGTCCTGGTAACGAAAAGCATATTGTTGGCTTGAAATGTAAACAGTCGATGAAAATAAAGAAAGGATTATTTACAGCGCATTAGCTTTTGTTTTTCGTTTACATGTTTCCTCAGAGAATGCGTTGGAGGTCAGCCAGGGAGGGAGTCTACGCCTTCCTCTGTTTTGTAACAGTGGGTTTTGTGTGTGTGTGTGTGTGTGTGCCTTTAAGCTCACAGGATAGACTTGTATATACAGTACATACCAGTGCGTGCATTCCTATCGTATTTATTTATATAAATATAATTACCACTCCACTGTATATAAAATAGTTTTAGTAGTCGCATTTACAAGTATGTACATTCCTTATGTATTTATTATAAATATAATTACTACTCAACTCGTATATAAAAATAGTTTTAACCGTCGCCTGAAAACTGCCTTTATTCGCCTCACTTTTTCCTGTCGAAGAACCAACTGTTCAATTATTAATGTCGTTCTCGAAGTGTTATTGTTTTTCCTCATATCTTCTAAAATCTCCCTGTGGCGTTGTTTGTGAGACCTCTTCGTAAACAATACCTGTGCTGACTTTTCTCATTGATTTCTGTCTTAAAATAAGGTCCTACAAATTATTTATTTAAGATTTTGGTATCTCTCCGTTTCTCTTAAATAACAGCTCGGCGACCACATGTCGCAGAAAAACCCGAGAATCTGGTTTTAAAAGAAATGGTGTGATCGTTTTTTGTAAGACTTTTAAGTTTTATTTCACCCTCAAGTTATGGTGGCAGCTGTTGCAATGATAAGGAATTTGACACAGGGTTTCATATTCATATGTTAATTTGGTCTGTTCAATATGAGGTTTTTTGTTGCCATTTTGAAAAAGGATTTGAACTCACACACACACAGACACACGCACACACACACACACACACACACACACACACACACACACACACATATATATATATATATATATACACAGTATATAGAGTATATATATGTGTATGTATATGTATCATGTATGTATGTATGTATGTATAAAATATATATATTTGTGTGTGTATATGTGTTGTTTGTTGTGTATGTGTTTATATGCATACGTATACCTATAACAGTGTTTTATAGATAAAGCCACATTAACAGTATTTACTTGATGGCGAGGAGAACATATGGCATGTGAGACGTATTATTATTTTGGTAGGATATAAACCAGCGCCTCTCTCTCTCTCTCTCTCTCTCTCTCTCTCTCTCTCTCTCTCTCTCTCTCTCTCTCTCTCTCTCATTCCGTGTTTCCATGCATCACGGAACTGTTTGACAAGCCTCAACAAATATCAGTGAGTGAATTCCCGTTGAAAATGGGTGTTTGTTGGACATCAAGGTGGTTTGTTGGACGTCGAATTTATGTTGGACGAGTTGGACCGAAGATGCTTTTTTTGGAAATGGGTGTTTTGTTGGACGAAGAAAGTCAAAGATGCTTTTGGATGAAGAAAAGTCAGAGATATTTTGTTGGACAAAAGAAAAGTTTTGTTGGACAAAGAAAGATGCTTTTTTGGATGAAGAAAAGTCGAAGATTTTTTTGGACGAAGAAAAATCGAAGATGTTTTGTTGGACAAAGAAAAGTCGAAGATGTTTTTTGGACAAAGAAAATTCGAAGATTTTGTTTGGGAAGAAGAAAAGTCGAAGATGAATCGTTGGACGAAGAAAAGTCAAAAGATGTTTTGTTGGACGAAGAAAAATAGAAAAATCAAAGATGTTTTGTTGGACGAAGAAAAATAGAAAAATCAAAGATGTTTTGTTGGACGAAGAAAAATGGAAAAATCAAAGATGTTTTGTTGGACGAAGAAAAATAGAAAAATCAAAGATGTTTTGTTGGACGAAGAAAAATAGAAAAATCAAAGATGTTTTGTTGGACGAAGAAAAATAGAAAAATCAAAGATGTTTTGTTGGACGAAGAAAAGTAGAAAAATCAAAGATTTTTGTTGGACGAAGAAAAATAGAAAAATCAAAGATGTTTTGTTGGACGAAGAAAAATAGAAAAATCAAAGATGTTTTGTTGGACGAAGAAAAATAGAAAAATCAAAGATGTTTTGTTGGACGAAGAAAAGCAGAAAAGTCGAAGACGTTTTTCTGGACGAAGAAGAAAAGTCGAAGATGTTTCGCTGGACGCAGGAAAGTGGAAGACTGTCGGGAGTTTTTTTTTTCCGATCCTGGATCGACCTCACCAAAAAGTCCAGTCACGGATAAAGTATCAGTGAATCATTGATTCGGACGCGGCCGCTGACTCATGGATATTCGGTTATGTCCGGTATTAGCGTGCGATACTAACGTCTCTAACCCCCCCACCCCACTTTCCCCATCTCCCTTCATTTGGGTGTTGTGGGGGTGGGGAGACTGTCGATGTTGCATGGGCGAAGGAAGGATTTTGGGGGAAGGGAAGAAAGGTAGGGAGGGCCGCCATAGCAGAGAGAGAGAGAGGGGGTGGGATGGAGGCGAGGGGGGAGTTAGAAAGGTCATTCGGAATTCCTTAGTCAGTCGATAGGATTCGACCCAATGCTTTTATTGAAAATTGTCAGGAGAGAGAGAGAGAGAGAGAGAGTGTGTGTGTGTGTGTGTGTGTGTGTGTGTGAGAGAGAGAGAGAGAGAGAGAGCGGGAAGGAAGTAAAAGCGTCCAGCCCGAGTGCTTTAGTTGTCATCCTCCTCGCCTCCTAGTCAGGATGGTGCGTTGAGATCGCATATCTCATCCTTGCTGGTGCTCCTCCTCCTCCTCCTCCTCCTCCTCCTCCTCCTCCTCCAGTGTTACGTATACCAAGAAGAAGTCTTTCAAGTGTCAAGTTATATGTCTCGACCGCCTTCAGTCAGGAAGAGATGTTCTCGTTGCTTTAGTTCGGCTCTGACAGATAATCATTTTCCTGGCCACCTCTGGAAGCAGTTCAGCAATGTGGTTGTGGCCAGATGTTTTCATTCACGAGATGGCTGTGTCATGGGCAACCCAGAGGTTAGAGAGACGTTTGTGATTTTGTGTATGTGTGTGTGTTTGTGTATGCATTGTGAGTTTTTTTTTTTATCTTCTTGAAGGATTGTTATTTTTTAAATAGTTTAAACAGACACTACTGAGCTGATTATCAGCTGTCATAAGGGCTGGAAGGAACAGCAGATTTTTTTTGGGAGCCTTTTGAATAATATTTCTTTCTATTTAGGTGTTGGCTCCAGTAATTCGTTCATCAATCATGGCCACGTAAACATGATTCATTATTATGTATGTGCACACATGCTGACTCTTACTCATACACACAAACACACACGTGCGTCCATTGTTTATTTTTTTTTTTACCTTCAGAAGGATTGTCTTACTTTCCAGTTCACAGTAGCTTTATTTATTTTATTTATTTTTTTATGGGGAAGGAAGAATGAGTTTGTTAGCTTCATGCCGAAGCTACAACCACTGCAGTCTATTAACTGACAGGTGCCTCTAAGCTGTTACCCAAGAAGGGTAGCTCTCGAAGAAGACAAAACAATGAGCACCATATTCTTTGGAAGCTTGAATTTCAAGTCAACGGCCCCTTTGGTGGGCTTGTTCCATAGGACTGAGGTTCATCTTTTGAATAATAATAATAATAATAATAATAATAATAATATTAGTAATTAATGAAATCTTTCTCCTGTAGATCCCTTTACCTTCTCTAACTTCAATGGTGAATTCTTCTTTAAAAACAAGAATTTCCAAGAATAATAATAATAATAATAATAATAATAATAATAATAATAATAATAATAATAATAATACCCCATTTGTACTTCTAACTGTGAAACATCGATCAGTTTTCTGTATAGAAGAGTTTCGAGATTACCCCTTTCATAACCTGCATAGAAATCTCATGAGCAGCATACTAGGCCCTTAAACACGCTGCACCACTCACCCCTATCATGCATGCATTCGCTTGTTTCCTGGGTATAGTGGCCCTTCCTTTCCAATAATTCTTTCGCACAACTTCCATCCAGCGCTTTACCTAAGCAGTACATTCCTTTCATCCAGCGCTACTTGCCAAACTATGTAGAGACACTGATCTACCCTTTAAGCTACTCTTAAAACTTATTACTACTCCATATTCCTATCTCTACACATATTACTCTTTGAATTCTTCTTATGCCACTTATAATTCGCATAAAAATCATCTTTTTAGCCTCAGCACCTTTTTTTTAATTTATTATTTTCTCAAAATCAACACTTCACTTCCATCAGGGAGAGTTGGTTCAACATTTCCCGTTTCTGGCATGCATCCTGCCACCTACCTTTCTTAATTCATTTATTTTGAGACATATCCTCCCTTAACTTACCAATATCTGTCCAATATCTGTGTAAATCAACTGCTTCAGAAATTCTGTCATTCTCACACACATTGCTTCATCTTTCAGGTTTCCATTGAGAAACATTTCTCTTGCTTGCTTGAACTCTCGACTTCCTCTTCTTGAATTCACGTCAAGGTTCTTTCACTAGTGTCTGTAATTAATTCACAAAGGTGATAGGTACACACACAGACAGATTGCCCCCTTGTTAAAGATCCATTTGTAAATCTAAACAATCACACTCTCGCCTCCGAATTGTAGCTCAAACCATACTTTTGGAATAAAGAACAGAAAAAATTAGTATTTTTCTCAAACTTATCCTTTGTATCGTATACCCTTCTCTCTCTCTCTCTCTCTCTCTCTCTCTCTCTCTCTCTCTCTCTCTCTCTCTCTCTCTCTCTCTCTCTCTCTCTCTCATGTCATTCCATTAAACCTGACCAAAAAAATATATATAAATATATATGTATATTACATACATTATATGTATATATTATATAGTATATATATATGTATGTATATATGCATGTATAATATTTATATACATAAATTTTTCACGTTTAATGGAACGACATTCTATTTCAAACCGTGTAAATACGTACAGGGTGCAAATAAGTACTATGTAATGTAAATATATATTTCTAAAATATTTATTTCCATCTACACCACTGTGGATTTCTTCACAATTTTAGTGACTCGTGTTATTTTGTTTTGTATGAGATTTCTGTGGATTACTATTAATATTAATATTATTATTGTTATTATTATTATTATTATTATTATTATTATTATTATTATTAAAAGATATTTAGGTAATTTGAGAAATGTACGTATATTTTGGAACTCACTCTTTTCAATTATGCAGTAAAACTGATACATTTTTTGTAAATTATATATATATATATATATATATATATATATATATATATATATATATATATATATATATATATATATATATATATATATATATATATATATGTGTGTGTGTGTGTGTGTGTGTGTGTGTGTGTGAGAGAGAGAGAGAGAGAGAGAGAGTGAGAGAGAGAGTGAGAGAGAGAGAGAGAGAAAGAAGATTAAAAAGTGTTCCGACAGCGTGGTGACTAAAGGGGATGGTGCGATTTATATATATAATATATATATATATATATATATATATATATATATATATATATATATATATATATATTATATATTTATATATATATATATATATATATATATATATATATATATATATATATATATATATATATATATATGTATATATATATATATATATATATATATATTTATATATATATATATATATATATATATATATATATATATATTATAAATACAGTGTATATATCTATATATATCAAAAATGCGTGTATGTATGTAGGTAAGCGTATCCACCAGAGTCTTTCTCTACACCTTGTTTTTTTTTATCTGGTATTTACCGTCTAAAGGAAGTTTTCAAGTAAAAACTAGAAAAAAAGTACGACGAAGTGCGTTTTGGTAGCCAATCAATCCTGAGGTGCCCGAAAGACCGCGCCAAAACTCGTTATTTTGGATAACTCGAAATCCTGAGGTGGTTAGCGAGAAATGCATCAGAAACTAGTCTGAACAATTCCCTAGACAACGCGGGTTGTAGGAGAGAGAGAGCAGATAAGTCTGAACAATTCCCTAGACAACAGAGTTTTAGAGAGAGAGAGACCAGTCTGAATAATTCCGTAGCCAATACAGTTTTAGGAGAGAGAGAGAGAGAGAGAGAGAGAGAGAGAGAGAGAGAGTTTTAGAGAGAGAGAGAGCAGAAAATTCTGAATACCTTTCCCAGACAATACAGTTTTAGGAAGAGAGAGAGAGAGAGAAAACTGGTCTTAACTCCCTAGACAATTTTGTTTTAGGAGAGAGAGAGAGAAAGAGAGAGAGAATGAATCAGAAACTGGTCTTAACAATTCCCCAGACAGCACAGTTTTAGGAGAGAGAGAGAGAGAGAGAGAGAGAGGTAAGGACGCCAATAATAACGCACATAAAAAAAAGAGGAGGAATCTGAGAATGACGTAGAGGGTTTTGGCAATGTTCACTGCCACGAGGAGACAGTGTGAGTGTGTGTGTGTTTGTGTGTGTGTGTGTTTGGGACGAAGTACTCTACTCTCTTTCTTCTCCAACTTGAATTCCTCATGTTCTTGATCTACACAATCAGAATGATCTTACACTTACATAAAATTGGCGTTTGCAAAAGCAAGGGCCATAGACGGGGGGAAAAATTCATGGTTTTGGCAACACAATTAACTATAATAATCCCTTGGTCTTTTTGATAGATACATCAAGCCCCCCCTCCCAGAAAAAAAAGAAAAAATCGACACGTGACTTGTCATTTCTATGGAGTAACAATACACAGAAATCAGAGTTTGTCACGTTCACAGTAACTAGGGCCTTTAGAGGGGGTTAGTGCCGTCAGTACACCTCACATGGTGCACTGTAGGCATTACTTAGGGGTCTTTGCAGCGTCCCTTCCATAGGCACCTAGTTGCCACCCCTTTCATTCCTTTTACTGTACCGCCATCTGACTTTCCACCCTCTATAAAAAATTGTTTCCTTGTGTAACTGCGAGGTTTCCCTCCTGTTGCACCTTTCAAACCTTCTTACTATAAATTTCCCTTTCAGAGCTGAATAACCTCATAGGTCCCAGCGCTTGGCCTTTGGCCTAAATTCTAAGGGCATTGACTGTCATTAGAATAATTGCATGGCGGTTGTTTCTTCCAATCTAAATTGATGAGATGCAACGACAAATTAAGATTCTGCCTTGTGTCATTCCTAGTAGGTTGGCTTGCGTCAGAATTTTCATTTTCAGCTGACTGGGCACTGCGACTTTTGGGGGCAATTCTTTGGGCGCTTGTTCTCTTCTTTAAAAAATTTGAATAACCTCACCGCCTTTCACACCAATTTTCCATTTTTATAGCAAGCCTCGCCTCGAGCTAAATGTTATATCAGATCTAAATCATTTGAGAATGGATCTAACCAGGGAATGGTGAGGG
>NC_089792.1:1219987-1287487 GCF_040412425.1 Macrobrachium rosenbergii | reverse complement strand
CTACTGAAGCTACGTCGCAGTGGGCGGTCGAGAAGAGAACGTTTATGTTTGCGTTGTCCCTATTTTAATCTGCGGTGTCGATGTATTCGTCACTGATGTTTCAGTCTGCTTCGTAAGCATTACTGATGTTGTCATCGATGTCGTCAACATCATCTTCATTATTAACATCATTCCTGATAACTTGGCATTCACACCCACATTACAGCAATTTTTTTTTTTACTAAACAGGTGAATCGCAACCTGCCATGAGTTTTATATATATATATATAAATATATATATACTGTATATGTGTATATTTATATTATATATATATATATGTATATATTTATATTTATAATATATATATATATATATATACACAGTATATGCACACTCACACATACATACATACATAATACATATAGTTACACACAGCACATCCAAATGAAACCAGACCGCAAATCGGCTGAACTGGTCGAGACGCCTTTCTTGTTTGCTGTTTTGCTGTTTTGCTGTTTGCTGTCTGCTGCTGTGTCGGTTCTGAAATAGTAACGTGTGATCGGAAAATGGATTGCATTGCATTCCCCCTCGGAGAGGTACCTCCGTAGTCTGCTCTTCGAGGTCGTTGACTCTTCCTCCTCCTCCTCCTCCTCCTCCTCTTCCTCCTCCTCCTCCTCCTCCTCTCTCGGAGGGCAGGGCGCCCCCCACCTCCCTTTTCAGCGTCACAGGTTACCTAAACGACGTCGAATGCTTGCGAGCAAGCATATGAAGGCTTTCCTTTGGTCTGATGTTTTTCCTTTTTTATTTTTTTATCCGGTGGTGCTTGTCTGATGGCATATGTCTTCTAGTTTACTTGCAGGCTTATAATATATATATATATATATATATATATTATATATATATTATATAAATATATATATATATATATATATGTATATATATATATTATTTATATATATATATATATATATGTATTTTATATATTATTTATATATATATATATATATATATATATATATATATATATATATGCACACATATACATATGTGTATATAAATATATGTATATGTAGATATATATTTGTATATATATACATAAAATAAGTATATACTTATTTAATTATTTCATAAAATGTCTTATACAATACTTGTACACATATAATATATATAAATAAGTATATCTTTATTTATTTATTATGTAAAATGTTTATACAAACTTGTATGTGTATGCATATATATTATAGTATGGTTGATAACACTTTTGCACGCGGCATTTTTCGTACGTACAAATAGTAAGCTATGTGAACAGCCCATTAATATCGAACTCGCTGCAATATGTAGATGACTAAGTACAGTAAGCCAGTCTCCGCTATGCAAGACCTAAAATGGCAAGAGTTCTAAGCCTGTCTGGGTGGGTGCAACTATTTTACATAATGGCCTTTGGTTATAAGTTATACATGAGCTGTGGTGATTTGTATAAGTATACTTATATACTCGTATAGTTTGTGTATATAAATTAATATAAATTATATATATACATACATATATACATATATATTTATAGAGAGAGAGAGAGAGAGAGAGAGAGAGAGAGAGAGAGAGAGAGAGAGAGAGAGAGAGAGAGAGAGAGAGAGAGAGGTGCATGTAGACCATTTTTATATTTTATTTGAGCATTTATTTATTTTATTTAGTCACATTTTTTGATAATTGTAATTGTTTAGGGGATTCTTCTGTGAATAAAATGATGATGAGAAAGTACTGTATGCAATGAGAGAGAGAGAGAGAGAGAGAGAGAGAGAGAGCCACGTAGAACTCCGAATATGCTAGGCGTTTAGCCATCGCCATCCCAATAAGGAGAGAGACAGGGATCCTCTTGTTCCGTTGCCTACATGGGCACAGAGAGGGTCTCTTTGACATGGCATGTGCCGAATTATAGGGGACTGGTTCATAAATTTTTCGGTTTTTTTTTTTTTTTTTTTTTAGGTGTTCACACTGTGGGATCAGTTTCTTCCGCAGTTGAAGTGGTCTGTCCTGTGGAATGTGTCCCCCCGTATGGATTTGCCATTTTGAGGGATTGCAAATTGCTCTCTCTCTCTCTCTCTCTCTCTCTCTCTCTCTCTCTCTCTCTCTCTCTCTCTCTCTCTCTCTCTCTCTCACATTTTACTTAAAGTACTTTCTCATCATCATCATATTCATAGAAGAATCTGCAATACGATTATAATTATTAGACAAATGTGACAAAATAAATGCTTAAATAACAAAAATATAAAAATGGTTCTACGTGCCCCCTTTCTCTCTCTCTCTCTCTCTCTCTCTCTCTCTCTCTCTCTCTCTCTCTCTCTCTCACACACACACACACACACACACACATTTAATATTATGGATGTTTTGTCAGAGATTATAAAGAAATAAATTTTGAAATTTTTTTTTTCATGAATGAAAGGTCACGTTCATCAAGTTGAATTGAGAAACATTCATTTTTGTTTTTCATTTTTGGAGTCTTGTACTTCATTATATACTACAGGATTACTGCCCTAACTTTCTTTTGCGCCCACTGAAATTAGAATTATTACTTAGCAGGATTTTTTTCGTTGCAACTTAGATAATAATTTTTGTTTGTTTTCCTGTGAAATTTTACTTTGACTTTGAATTCTTTTTTTTTTCCTGTGAATTTTTATTGTGACTTAGATCAGAATTCTTTTTTTTCCTGTGAAATTTTATTGCGTCTTAGATCAGAATTTGAATTTTTATTGTGACTTGGATCAGAATTTGTTTTCTGAGAATTTTTATTGTGACTTAGATCAGAATTCTTTATTTTTTCCTGTGAATTTTTATTATGACTTGGATAATAATTTTTGTGTTCCTGTGAATTTTATTGTGACTTAGATCATTTTGTTTTCCTGTGAATTTTTATTCTTACTTGGATAATATTTTTTCTTTTCCTGTGAATTTTTATTATGAATTAGACCAGAATTCTTTTTTTCTGTGAATTTTTGTTGTGACTTAGACCATAATTCTTTTTTTCCTGTGAATTTTTATTGTGACAGATAATAATTCTTTTTGTTCCTGTGAAATCTTATTGTGACTTGCATAAGAATTCTTGTTTATCCCTTAGTACTTTATATACTAATTTCAGTATTTTTCTTCTTCTCTTTCAGTCAAAGAGTTCCTCGAAAAGGCGAAAGAAGATTTCGAAGAAAAATGGAAAAGTCCCACCAAGGTCAGTTTCATATTTTATGCTGTTTTATTCATCTGTTCTGTAAACTATTTTAAAAGAGTGAATGATAATTTGATGGAGTCATAACTTTAATTGAAAATGGTTATTGTCGATAGTATTGCACTGAGTGTTCAGAATCGTTTGATTGAAAGTTTACTTGCTCATTAATCATCACGCGGAAAAAAAAACCATGGGGGTGGTGTCTTCAGTGCACCTCATGCGGTGCACCGTAGGCATTCCTTAATGGTCTTTGCAGCGTTCCGTAGGCCCCTAGCTGCAACCTCTCTCATTCCTTTTACTGTACCTCCTCCGTTCATGTTGTCTTTCTTCCATCTTATACTTTCCGCCCTCTCCTAACAATTGATTTATAGTGCAACTGCTTTGAGATTCTCCTCTTGTTACAATTTCAAACATTTTTTGACCGTCAGTTTCCGTTTCAGCGCTGAATGACCTCATAGGTCCCAGCGCCTAAATTCTGTATCTGGTTCTGTTCCATCACAAGAAATAAAAAAAAAAAAATAGTTATAAAAGCGTAACATCGGTGATGTATTTACCCAAACGACTGTTTTGTCTTTTCGGTACAAGTTTCAATTCAGTTCTGAAAAAAACAATGCTTTTTAACACAGATAATCTTTTTGCCACAGAATACTTTACTCGTGATGCCTTAATGCCATAGTATTTCTGTGTGAACATCCACATTTCAATTCAGTTCTAATGGGAAAGACAATTGCCACATAACACGGGAATCGGCCAGAGTGCCATTATTGTATAGTACATTATTATTATTATTATTATTATTATTATTATTATTATTATTATTATTATTATTATTCAGAAGATGAACCCTATTCATATGGAACAAGCCCACCACAGGGGCCACTGACCTGAAATTCAAGCTTCCAAAGAATATTAAGGTGTTCCTTCGAAAGAAGTAACAGAAGATAATGGGAAATAGAGAAAGAGGAGGCCAGTTATTAGAAAAACAGATAAATTTTTTACAAATTAATGAACGGATAAAAATATAAGTAAAACGTGTTTCAAGCCAGTGTCTAATGGGGACGGCCATTATCGTAGCGTACACAAGTTCGTCCCTACAATTTCGGAATGTGTCTCAAGCCGGCGTCGAACAGGAAGAAGAAGAAGAAGAAGAAGAAGAAGAAGAAGAAGAAGAAGAAGAAGAAGAGATGAAGAGAAGAAGAAGAAGAAGAAGAAAAAGGATAAAAGAGAGGGGGAAAAGGAACGGAGCGAGACAAAAGAGCATTACATTGCAGCCGTGCGATGCTGGGATATGATTTTGTACAATGAAGTCTTGTTAAGGGCGAACTTTAGCGGAGAGATATATCTGCGTAGTTGGAGACATCTGGGTATTTCATGAGTCTTGATGTGCAGAATTACACTTTGTATCAATCTCTCTCTCTCTCTCTCTCTCTCTCTCTCTCTCTCTCTCTCTCTCTCTCTCTCTCTCTCTCTCTCTCAAATATTGTTGGTATCACTTCTTAACAAACTGCACATTACACTTTGTATCAGTGGTAGGAACAACAGTTAGACTCTCTCTCTCTCTCTCTCTCTCTCTCTCTCTCTCTCTCTCTCTCTCTCTCTCTCTCTCTCTCTCTCTCTCTCTCTCTCTCTCTCTCTCTCATTTCGAGACACATCTCTAAGCTTGTGGTTTTTACCAGGAAACAACTTTTTAGAAAGTTGGAACTTAATTGATTTTTAGGATTTCCTTTTGTGATTGTACAGTAAATATTTAAGCCTTTACTTATTTATGAGTGAATTATTTTTTTTAACTGTTGTCTCTTGTCCGCAGGACGAAATTCAGATCTTTCTCCAATTACTTAGACAGTTTTATGTCTGAATTCATGGGCCCTTCCCAGAATCCAGACAATATAATATTCTTTTCAGTCAAATTCCATTTCATATTTGCGAGCGCGCTTTCTCGTGTGCAGGAATAGATGGTATTATCTGATAGAGCACATGCAGGTTTATATGATTATAATTATTTTTATCGTCAACCATGCAATAATCTTGTCTCAGTTTCTGTCGGAAGGTTGATTCTTTCGATAAGAAAATATTAGGGCGATATTCAGATCTGAAATTGCCAGGAACGAGGTGTGAATTTGGTACTCCAGTATTTTTGTGAAATTGAGGAAAAATTAATAGAGGCTAAGAAGTTAAATTTGTATGTATGCCCATGTTAATTCCTTTAGATTTGGTCAGTAGAATCGTAATATTTGAGAGATGAACGTAGTTGATTCTATGCCAATAATAATAATAATAAAAATATTTGCTTATAAAGAAACTTTATGTCACGTGGAATAGTTTATTTATATTAGTTTTTATTAGCATTATTTTGCTAGTATTAATAACTGATTCTCTTTCTGTATTTCTCATTTCCTTCTATTCCTTCTTTCGAATGAACGCCTTAATATTCTTTGGAAGCTTGAATTTCAAGTCAGTGGCCCCAGTGGTGGACTTGTTCCATATGAATAGGGTTCGTCTCCTGAATAATAACATGATATATAATAATAATAATCGTTGTCAGCAGCCGAAAAATATGGGTTCATGGTCGTCATTACTCGGACATCATTACTCGGTGGCGTGTTTGAGGGTTGGGAGACCGTCTGATAACCTGGTCTGAAATTTACGATCATGAGACAACCCTTTGGCATCTTGCCTTCCACTTCTGCATTTGAAATTGCTTTTTTTTTATTTTTATCTAGTCGTTGGAGACGCGTGGAGCTGATGCTTCTGTGTAATATAGACTCTTGTAGCCCCTTCTTTCAGTGAACCTTTCTGTTAGTGAATCCATCTTTCACTAAACAACCCTTCTTTCGGTGAATCCATCTTTCACGGAGCCTTTCTTTCAATGAATCCGTCTTTCAGTGAACCTTTCTTTTAATGAATCCATCTTTCAGTGAACCTTTCTTTCGGTGAAGCGGATCCATCTTTCAGTGAACCTTTCTTTCAGTGAATCCATCTTTCACTGAACCTTCCTTTCAATGAATCCATCTTTCAGGGAACCTTTCTTTCAGTGAATCCATCTTTCAGTGAACCCATCTTCCAGTGAACCTTGGGAATGATTTCAGGGCCAGCTCACTGTAAGTACTCTGAGAAAGGGACCCTTTTATCCTCGATGACGAATGGCGGATTGAGTATCCCAAGTGGATTATACATTTTACTCTCGTTTATTCTTAGTATATTCGGCGAGGCCGGGTTTACCTAAAGGTTATTTATACCTCCTGATAATAATTGATTTTTGTTCTTTCGAGAATGGATATTTTGGGGCTGCGGCTGACTGCTGGCGCTGAATGTATTTTAATCTTTTTCAAGGACTGTTGGAATTCAGCTGAGTTTGATTGCGGATACGCCTGGCGGTTATTATGTCGAGTGTATTTTAGTTGAATAAGTTAAGGTCGTAGTAAGATTTGTTTTATCTGAGGAAAATGCCGTTTTTCCCCAGCCCATTAATTGTGTATTTCTCACGAAAGAAACTTTTATTTTGAAAATAATTGATATATACTGGGCACTTGAATTTACTCTGTATTGACTATAGATTGTATAAAAAGATCCTAACCAATTTCCACTAACTGTAGTGTTAAGCTTTAGTTGAATGCTTAGGAACTAGTTTGAAAAATGTACAAACTTTGGATAAATAGTTAATTTGGCCAAGTACCAAAAGGCCCCACATAATTAGCAATGGTACCAATTCGTCAAGATCTCATAAGTTGATCGGAGACGGAAGAGTCAGATTATTCAAGAAAAAAAAATGAGTTGGACAAAGGTCATGTCCAGCAGCCACTGGGGATCGGATTAATATATATAGTAAGAGTCCTGTGTCAGCTGACAAAAAAGCATCCGATGCAAAGGGTCCTTTGAAAGTTTGGCCCACTTCAGCACAAGGGCAGTACCCAAAATTTAATTTTCCAATTTCCTGAATGCTTCTTGATTCATTGAGAGATAGATAGGAACCTTTATTAGAGGCATCTAATCCTAAACTTGAAAAAGCATCCGATGCAAAGGGCCCTTTAAAAGTTTGCCCCCACTTCAGCACCCAAAATCTCATTTTCCCATTTCTTGAATGTGTCTTGATTCACTGTAGAAATATAGGAACCTTTACTAGGGCCACCTAACCTAAAATTTAAATGCAAAACTAATAATGATAATTATAAAAGTGAAAGAAAGGGCACCATGATTGATCACGGTTGAAGGTTCAATTTGACAGTTTCATGACCCAGTGCTGTTGTTATGCAGATGCCTCCAATAAAGATGGCCACCGGCGAGGTTTTATATCTTCCCATCTCCATCTCCCCTCTCCCCCCTCCTCCTCCTTCTCCCCAAGACAGGCATTTGGCTTAGAAACCCCCCCCTGCCCAAGGCGCCACTGTCTCTTAAGGATTTCAGTGACGTCAGGGTTTTATTGGCGAATTTCTTGAGCCTTTTGGGACTTTTCAAGGACAAGTAAGATTGATTACTGCAGGTGAAACTGAGAGAGAGAGAGAGAGAGAGAGAGAGAGAGAGAGAGAGAGAGCACGAACTTTGATCCATTATACAGTGATCGATACCCGTTCATAAATAACCCATACCCATGCTAGCTCAGCTCTTTCTCTCTCTCTCTCTCTCTCTCTCTCTCTCTCTCTCTCTCTCTCTCTCTCTCTCTCTCTCTCTCTCTCAAGGTTTATCGAACCAAGGTATTGATGAAAAGTAGGATACATAGTGATATAGGGCGCTCATTAAATATTCTGTCGATAACGCTGCGAGCATTATCTCTTCATATCTGCGAGAAGGTTTCGCATGTATACACACACATATATACATGTATAAATGTATTCATAGTTTAAAGATGTATGAAGATGTCTTCGAGCAAACATACATTCCAATAGATGAAGACCAAGACTGCAATGTGACATAGCAACATTAATCTGTTTTGACATATTCATATTTTGAAGTTAAAATCAGCATTACAAGGTCTGAGGTGATCTGAAAGTCAATCTTGTAGCTCAAGATACGGTTGTCACGGGATCTCCGTCAGAGAGAGAGAGAGAGAGAGAGAGAGAGAGAGAGAGAGAGAGAGAGAGAGAGAGATGATCTTTTCAACCTGTTCATTTTGTATTTGTTCAAAGTGAGTGTGTGCATTACGGTGTCTAGAAAAATAATTGGAGCTGTGGTAATGATTGACAGAGAGACAGAGAGAGAGACAGAGAGAGAGAGAGAGAGAGAGATCTTTTCAACCTGTTCATTTTGTATCTGTTCAATGTGAGTGTTTGCATTACGATGTGTTGGAAAAAAATTGGAGCTGTGGTAATGATTGAGAGAGAGAGAGAGATCTTTTCAACCTGTTCATTTTGTATCTGTTCAATGTGAGTGTTTGCATTACGATGTGTTGGAAAAAAATTGGAGCTGTGGTAATGATTGAGAGAGAGAGAGAGAGAGAGAGAGAGTGATCTTTTCAACCTGTTCATTTTGTATTTGTTCAATGTAAGTGTGCATTACGATGTCTAGGAAAAAAAATAGTTCCGTGGTAATGATTGACAAAATAACGATGCCCTGGTAATGAAAGGCGGTTGAAGATGGTTTCACTGATTTCACCTATAGATTAATAACACTTCCCAGTAAGGTACATGGGCACTCATCACGGAAATTGTATTTTAAATGTAGTGGCTTACTCTAGTTTAATAGATAATGTCTTGTATTGAGGCAAGCATCCATGTTATGCATTTGAAAGGTAAACCAGATTGCAAACCTTCGTCAATGCCAGGTAGCGTAGCTCGCTAACTAAATACCCTTTGTGTAAATAATCTTTTACAAATGTCAGATCTTGCTAACACACACTGACAGGCTAACTGAATCCCCCCCCCCAAAAAAAAAAATCACACACACACATAGTATCGTTGACATAGTCAATACAGTCTTATTCTTGCTGCAATACCACAGCCAGTAAGTACATTGCTTCCCTGTCAATATAAATATTTATCAGTAATGTTTAATACTGGATCATTATTCCTCAATTTTCCCGTAGTAAAAAATATATAATAATCAGTACCGGACCGATTTCCAACGGTTTCCCAAAAGATCTTCAATGAAGTTTCGAATTTCCAAGTTGCTTTATAGTCAATTAAATCTCAATTCGAGGCTCTTTTGTATCCAGAAAAGTTCTGTATATATTTCGAATATCGAACCAGTTTTGGACCTGGAACTTTCATCTCGTCGTAACATTTGCATAGCCTCTGGTTAAGTATATAAATATACATAAATAAAGTGACTTCCTTGGTTTATCGGGTTGCTTGGCAAAGCGTCACTTGCTCAGGTCGTGACGAGAGTGAACGCACGTAAGGAAAGGCCATTTTTTATATTTGGGATCCAGTGGATGCGTGTGGGACCGTGTTTTCGTCTGTCCCTTCCGCGTCACAGGCACTCACACACGCAATATGTGTATGTGTGTACACACACACACACACACACACACTCGCTTGAACATAAACATTGGCAGGCAGCGTGATTCGCATGAACACTAACTATAAAACATAAAAGCATCATGACGAAGCAACTGAATAAGTATTTCTGGGAAGGAAAGCAAAAGAACATCCACTTCCAGGTGCATTACGGGAAGTGAAGGAAAGGAAGAAGAAGTGCAACATAGCACAAGAATAAGTCATAAGAAGTCATGATGTATATGTGGGCGACGTCTGTGATCAGATGAGCTCCTCTGGGGGCTGGTCCCTACCTAGCCCGAGCTCACGAAACAGGAAGACATATTTTGCATTGATTATCACATTTCCCCCAAGAGGTGGAGCAGGGTGCAGCCATTTTTAATACGTGCGGGGCATTGCTGTGAATCGATGATAACCTTACCTTGCGTTAGGTTTTTTTTTTTTTCTGGCCCGGTTTTGTTTTTGTCTCTTATTTTCTACTGTATAGTCGATGCGTTTCACCACCTGTGTGGTGGTATGGATGTATCTCTCTCTCTCTCTCTCTCTCTCTCTCTCTCTCTCTCTCTCTCTCTCTTTATAAAGGAAGACAAGTCTCAGTTGTCACATTCTTCTCACGATTTTTCCTCATTTCAATGCGATTTTGAAAGACGCTAACTCTTCCTGGAAAAGACAAGAAGACCTTTTTGCATTTATTTATTACAAGATATGAAAAAATAAACTGCCACCAGAAGTTATGAGTTTGATTATTCAAACATAATCCATTTATCTTCCTCGATGTTCTGCCATTTGTTTTCAACATTATTCAGTGTTTTTCCTGTCGGAAAAGAACATTATTTAGATTTTTTCTTGTGGAAAACCACATTATTTAGACTTCTTGTGCTTGAAAATAACATGATTTAGGTTTATTTTTCTATTGGAAAATAACATGATTTAGATTTATTTTCCTACTGGAAAATAACATTATTTAGATTTTTTCTACTGGAAAATAATTTATTTCCTCGATTTTTTCAGTTGAAAATAACAATTTTAGATTTATTTTCCTATTGGAAAATAACGTTATTTAGATTTTTCTACTGGAAAATAACATTTTAGATTTTTTCTACTGGAAAATAACATGATTTAGGTTTATTTTTCTATTGGAAAATAACATTATTTAGATTTATTTTCCTACTGGAAAATAACATTATTTAGATTTTTTCTACTGGAAAATAACGTTATTTAGATTTTTTTACAGGAAAATAACGTTTTTAGATTTATTTTCCTACTGGAAAATAACGTTATTTAGATTTTTTCTACTGAAAATAACATTTTAGATTTTTTCTACTAGAAAATAACATTATTTAGACGTATTTTACTACTGGAAAATAACATTATTTACATTTATTTTTATATTGGAAAATAACGTTATTTAGATTTTTTCTACTGGAAAATAACCTTTTAGGTTTTTTCTTTTGGAAAATAACATTATTAAATTATTTTTCTCTTGAAAAATAACATTATTTAGATTTTCCCTTTGGGAAAAAAACCTTTAAACTCATTTTTCAAAAAGTGATTTTTCAAAAAGTTGTTTGTCGTGGCAAATGAATTATGTGGCGAGACGGCTCCTTTATTATCTCTCCACGGACACTTGGCTCGAATCTACCCATATTGCGTTCGGGGACCTCTGGATCGAAGCCAGGGCCGCGGTGCCTTACGTAATTGAGATTTGTGCGGTCGTAAAACTTGCACTAACGACGGAGAGTGTTTCACTCCGGTTGTCAATAGCCGATGGCCGGAAGGTTTACGATGAGGAAATTTTTTGTGAAAATGGACTGCTTCGTGACAGGTCGTTTCTTGACCTTTCCGGTAATCGTGGTTCTTCTTCTTCTTCTTCTTCTTCTTCTTCTTCTTCTTCTTCTTCTTCTTCTTCTTCTTCTTCTTTGGCGTGAATTGAGTTGTACGATTTTGCAGTCAACATTTCTTTAATTGTACTGTCTGTCATCAAGCCTGTGGTCTGTTTGTAGTCTTGAATCGCCTGTGAGAATCCCGTTAGTCTGTTTACAATCTTGAATCTTAAATCACCTGTGAGAATCCCATTAGTCTGTTAATTGTCTTTTTGAGTCTTAAATCACCTGTGAGAATCCCATTAGTCAACAGTTTTGAATCTTGAATCACCATTGAGAATCCCATTAGTCTGTTTACAATCTTTTTGAATCTTAAATCACCTGTGAGAATCCCATTAGTCTGTTTACAATCTTTTAAATCTTAAATCACCTGTGAGAGTCCAATTGAAAATTAGTCTTTGCTGTCCGTAAAGCAGTGAGGTTAAATTAATAATAATAACTCATAATAAAAGCGCACAGAGAGAGAGAGAGAGAGAGAGAGAGAGAGAGAGAGAGAGAGAGAGAGAGAGAGAGAGAAACGACGAAACGCTGTCTGAGCCACTGGTCCTGAACCGTTCGTTCTTAGCTGCGTGTTATTTTTGTCCTCAGGAAGTCATTATTTATGCCAATTCGTCCTGGAGGGGGTGTGGGGAGAGAGAGAGAGAGAGAGAGAGAGAGAGAGAGAGAGAGAGAGCAAACCAGAAGCCAATTCTGACATTGTCAGATGGTACTTTTATGTGGTCACATGAAGAAGTCGCGATAGCCACCTCCAGTATTTGACGTATCTAGGCCACAACTCCTCATCCCTATCGTTAATTTGATTGTACCTCCGTTCATATTCTTCATCCCCTCTTACTTTCCTCAACCCTCTCCTAACAATTGTTTCATAGTGCTTTGAGGTTTTCTTCCTCCTGTGACACCTTTCAAACCTTTTTACTGTCAATTTTTCTTTCAACGCCAAATGACCCCGTAAGTTCCGACGCTAGGCCTTTGGCCTAAATTCTATATTCTATAGCCTCTTCTTACACGAAAATTTTAGATATTGCATTCATGTTCTTATATGAAAGTTTATATTCACTTTGTCACACTGGAATTAACAGTTACAAAGGCAGGAAATATGAATTATGAGCTGAAATTATGATACGATACTTCGGGTACCATACTGCTGTTCATAGAATCCGACATTCCTTCTTTATTGATTTCCTATTGTTTTCTAGAAATTCACCTCTCTCTCTCTCTCTCTCTCTCTCTCTCTCTCTCTCTCTCTCTCTCTCTCTCTCTCGTTTTTGTGGTATTTGAGGTGTGACGAGCAACATCGAATATATTTTCTGCTTATGATTTCTGAGAACTTTTCAAGTTTTGCGGACAGAATTTAGTCAGCGCCTTTTTGCTAGAATATGCTGAATCTCAGGGGATGTCATTTTCAGTAATATCTGTTAGGTGAGGGTCTTGCTGTTACTTTTATTTTTAAACAAAGTGCTGTGATTATACAGAACGGGCCAGTATTAGTCAGGGGAAAAAAATATATTATATATATATATATATATATATATATATATATATATATATATAATTCGTTACCCCTGACAGGAAATGAAGAATAAAACTAAACACCTTTCTTTGTTACACTGATATTTTGATTTCTGAAACATAGCTGAACCCCGTGTGGAAAATTTCCAAAACTTGAACCGCTTCCTACACCTACACAGAATAATTGTCAGCAGGGGTACTAAACCCTCCAAAACACAGTGCGCCACTCACCTCTGTATCTTTCCTTTCTGTTAACTTGCATAGAAATGGACTAGTTACGTAGTTGTGTAGTTTTATTTAATTTTTCCCAAGAGGAAGATCAGTGTTGTACATAAAGATGTTTTTTCGCCAGTCGAATTCATTGCATAGTTTCTCAATTCCCTCAGTTTCTCCCCCGTAGGGGGGGTAGCGCCATCAATGCACCTCAAGCGCGCGGTGCACTGTAGGCATTGTTTAAGCTTCTTTGCAGCGTCGGTTAGGCCCCTAGCTACAACCCCCTTTCATTCCTTCTACTATGGTTCCGTTCATATTCTTTCTTCCATCTTAACTTTAAACCCTCTCCTAACAGTTTGTTTCATAGTCGTCATAGGTCGCAGCGCTTGGCTTTTGGTCTAAATTGTATATTCTATTGTATTGTCAGTTTCCTCTGTGTAAAAGACTGACCATAAGGTTATGTATTGTGAATAAGGCCAACCATCCTTGCAAGTGTACGAGTCGATGGAATGCCGTGGATGCACCTTTATGTGCGTAGTAGACCCTTTTCAATATTTATCAACAATAAAATTAATGCATGTGACGATTATGAACCTTGTATGAATTTGCCAAGACCATAATACCCTTGACGAAAGCCCAAATTATTATTGTATTTTTGTCTTAACCTTGGAAGCATACACACTTATTCTCCCAGATTGTGCTTACGTGACCAGGTGCCTTATGCTCTGAAGATTATTTTAGGCAAAGGAATCTCTCGCTGTCTGCCTGCATATTGTTTTGGTATGGGAGCGAGGCATTCATAGGAGACCAGAATGCTCTCGTTTCAGGATCGGGTTCAGTTGAAGCCAAAGCAAGAATGCTTGACCGTTCCAGTTTGCTGTGGTTAGGAATGAATTGATTAGATCTAAAAAAAAAATTTATATTTATCTTAATTTATTTTATTTTTTCCTTTTTAAATTTGTTACTTCTTTCAAATGAACACTGTAATATTCTTTGGAAGCTTGAATTTTAAGTTAGTGGCCCCTTTGGTGGGCTTGCTCCATATGAATAGGGTTCATCTGAATAATAATAATAATAATAATAATAATAATAATAATAATAATAATAATAATAATCTCTGGAAATTAGCCGGAATAATCCAGTGCCTAAAAAAAATTTTTCATAATTATTCTTATGATTTTGGGATTTTGAATAACGCCTTTTTTGCCCTCATTTATTAAAATTAGCATTTCTATTTATGTTCGCAGAATTTCACCTTCACTTACCAGTCATGGACGTTTGGTTTGTCAGAGTGAAAATTTTATGCCTTATTTACGGGTCTCAGATTTCAAGTCGAGGTTCCGGTCTTAAAACCTTCATGATAAATAAAGAAAATTGTTGAACGCTCTAAATACCTATATGCAAATTTGCCCCATCTCTCTCTCTCTCTCTCTCTCTCTCTCTCTCTCTCTCTCTCTCTCTCTCTCTCTGTAGAGCAATACCTTCGTCTTTCATTGCCACGTTCTCTCTCTCTCTCTCTCTCTCTCTCTCTCTCTCTCTCTCTCTCTCTCTCTCTCTCTCTCTGGTCTTTCATTGCCACGTTAAACATCCGCTTGCATTTTTCGTTTGACTGTTTAAAGATCTCTCTCTCTCTCTCTCTCTCTCTCTCTCTCTCTCTCTCTCTCTCTCTCTCTCTCTCTCTCTCTCTCTCTCTCGTTTCAATTTTAGCGCATACTGGCTGCTAACAAGGTCTCTAATGACACCCTCTGTTTACTCATTAGCGCCCTTCCTTATATACACGAACGTATCAAGGTTGCGTTACGGACACTGTGTGTGTGTGTGTGTGTGTGTGTGTGTGTGTGTGTGTGTGTGTGTGTGTGTGTGTGTACGCGCGCGTGCGCGGGTTGCATGTGAGGTTCTAAATCTAAAACGTAGGTTTTTTTTTTATAATGTATTATTATTATTATTATTATTATTATTATTATTATTATTATTATTATTATTATTATATTGAACATTGGCCAATTATTGTCCTGTATGAACGTGGGAGAGAAAAGAATTGCAAAGAAGATTAACTTAAATTATACAGTGATCGTATTTATAATAGGACATTATTATTATTATTATTATTATTATTATTATTATTATTATTATTATCATCATCATCATCCTTGTCTCACATTCAGCATGTTCTTAAAATATGATTGAATTTTTATTTTATTCATCCTTTTTTTTTTTTAGTAAATATAAAATTAACTCAAATAATGTACCTGTCGTATTTAACAATTGATTTGTTATTATTATTATTATTATTATTATTATTATTATTATTACTATTATTATCATCACCCTTGTATCACACTCAACATATGATTGAATTATAAGTTTAGTATTCTTTTTTATTTCATTAATTTATATTAAATTTTTTATTTGATTGAATCTCTTCATTTTATTTTGTTCACATTTGATTGAATTTTTATTTTACTTTTTTTCTCATTGATTTATTTATCATAATTGAATCTCGTCATTGTATTGTGTTCACATCTGATTGAACTTCAGTTGTATTCATCCTTTTTTAATTTTAGTAAATCTTTTATTTGATTGAATCTCCTCGTTGTATTGTGTTCAAATTCAATTGAATTTTAATTGTATTCATCCTTTTTTTATTTTATTAACTATTATAGCAAATCTTTTATTTAATTGAATATCTCCACTATATTGTGTTCACATTCGATTGAATTTAATTTTATCCATTTTTTATTTCAGTTTATTTAATTGAATCTTCTTTTTTTAATTTTCATTGCATTGTGTCACATTTGATTGAATTTTATTTTATTCATCCTTTTTTAAATTTATTAATTTATTGAATGTTTTATTTGATTGTATTGTGTTAAAATTCGATTGAATTTTATTTTATCAACCTTTTTTATTTTAATATATTTATATTTTGTTAAATCTTTTATTTTATTGAATCTCTTTGCAGTATTGTGTTCACATTCGATTGAATTTTATTTTATCAACCTTTTTGAAATTTTTATTTATTGAAATTTAATTTTATTCATCCGTTTTTTTAATTCATTGGCTTATCCTATTAAATCTTTTATAGTCCCGAATCTCATCTTATCCTATTAAATTTTTTATTGAACCGAATCTCTACATTGTACTGATTCCGAGACCTTGCTTTGCAGAACACGGCGTGCCTGGACGATTTTGAGCGCCTCAAGACATTGGGCACTGGCTCCTTCGGGAGGGTGATGCTGGTCCAACACAAGTCTACCAAGGAATACTATGCTATGAAGATACTTGACAAACAGAAGGTAGTGGATTCGGGAGGACCCGCGTCTCTTGGTTTAATATATATTTCTCGGTTGCTTGCTAACTTGTTTATATATTTCACAGATGCGTATATATATATATATGTCTGTTTATCTATATATATATATAATTTTTATGTATAATGTGGAACAGAAATATATTCTGACTCACATCAGGATTGAAAGACCTATATATCCTGATGTATATATATATATGTGTATGTATGTATACTTGTATTATAAATGTATATGATACCTAGATATATATACATAGTTATAACATCAAACAGTATGTATCTGTGAAATCTCTGTTGGCACGAGTTCAAAGAAAGCAATTGAGAAAACCAAGTTTTAAATCAAGAGATATGTAATATATTTTTTATGTAAATATTGTGTATTTATTTATATATATATATATAATATATATATATATATATTTTATATATATATATATATATATATATATATATGTATGTGTATATGTGTGTATATGTATAAATAATATATGATATATAACATTTGAATATGCATATATATACATATACAGTATTTACTAACATATGTATACATACATACATTAAGCTAGAGATTACTGTCATAATTAAGAAAAATTTTGGTGTATGTGTTTTTACAATTTCAAAATATCGTTTTGTCTCTGTTGAATTGCCTTTCTAGGAATTGAATTCTTAAGTTAAACCGGATTAAAAGGGTTCATTTAAACTTACATATCCAAACTCAGGAAATCAGAGGAAATTAAGACTCTCAACCCCTAGACTCAGATAAATAAATATAGATACATTTTTTCAGTTTAATCTATATTAATATCCACTTGTACATGTGTTGTTTTATTGAAATAAAGAAACATAGATACATTTTTGTTATTAAAATAGATTTCAAGTTCTTTTCCACTTGTATATTTTTGTTTTATTCAAATAAAGAAATATAGATACATTTTTTCAGTATCAAAATAGATTTCAAGTTAATTTCCATTTGTGCATATTTTATTTTATTGAAATAAAGAAATATACATTTTTTGGGTATTAAAATAGATTTCAAGTTAATATCCACTTTGCATATTTTGTGTTATTCAAATAAAGAAATATAGATACATTTTCAGTATTAAAATAGATTTCAAGTTAATATCCACTTTTGCCTATTTTGTTTTATTCAGACAAAGAAATATAGATACATTTTCAGTATTAAAATAGATTTCAAGTTAATATCCACTTTTGCATATTTTGTTTTATTCAAATAAATAAATATAGATACATTTTTCAGTATTAAAATAGATTTCAAGTTAATATCCACTTTTGTATATTTTGTTTTATTCAGATAAAGACAGAAATATACATTTTTCAGTGTTAGAATAAATTTCAAGTTCGTTTCCACTTGTACGTATTTTGTCTCATTCATAAAGTGATGGAAGAAAAAGGAAGGATAAAGAAAAGATAAGAAAGGCAGGTTGCAAGGGAAAATACATATAGAATGAGATGGATCGACACGGAATGAGAAGCGACAGGTTACGAACGATAAGTCTGTCAATAGTGGCAGTCTTTCTTCTTCCTTTAACTCTTTCCTGCCAACTTAAATCTCCTTCGTTAATGATAAAAAAAAAAGTATGTATGTATGTGATAAGACGTCGCATATATGTCCAATTAGCGTCAGGCTGATTTACCGACTTGCGTGAATGATAAATGTGAAATCATATTTTGTAAATTTGTTTTCAGTTTTATGCTTTCTCTCTCTCTCTCTCTCTCTCTCTCTCTCTCTCTCTCTCTCTCTCTCTCTCTCTCTCTCTCTCTGACATTTTTGTGTGATGATCTTAACTTTGTTTTAATGTTTAGTTTGAGTATGTGTCCTTGTTTATTATGTTTTAATTCTGTATATCTGTCAGCTTTAATATGGTAAATTAACAGATATATATACAGTATATATTATATATTTTTTCCTTTTAATATCCGTCTGCATTTTGACTGGCATCCAATTCCTCAGTTCATGAAACCCCACCGTCCACGTTGTCACCTAAAAGTATTGCCAAAACCTTTAGATTTCCACTCGGGCTTAATTGATTTAAAAATATATAAATTTTAACAATGCAGAATTCGTTTCAAAGTCTTTAGGTGAAAAGAAAATGGATGACCTCGACTTCATTTAGTTGTTTACTTATTATAATATGCTGACGGGTATATTCAAATGCGTTCTCACGTTTTGCATTTTGTTTCCAGGTGGTGAAATTGAAACAAGTCGAACACACTCTGAACGAGAAGCGGATATTACAAGCCATCACCTTCCCATTTCTCGTTAGTCTAGAGTTTCATTTCAAGGTAAATATCGCCCCGTTTGTTGTCAATGTTCCTCCTTTTAATTGATTTCGTTGCGAGGTTTGTAGAAGCTGGCCAAACTGGTATTTCCCCCTTATGGGGTTTAGAGCCGTCAGTGCACTCATGCGGTGCACTGTGGGCACTACTTAAGGTTCTTTGCAGCGTTCCTTCGGCCCCTAGCTGCAACCCCATTCATTTCTTTTACTGTAACCTCCTTTCATATTCTCTGTACCATCTTCCTTTCCGCCCTTTCCTAACAGTTGATTCATAGTGCAACTGCTTTGAGGTTTTCCTCCTGTTAAATCTTTCAAACCTTTTACTGTCAATTTTTGTTTCATCGTTGAATGACCTCATCATATAGGTCCCAGCTTAGCTTGGCCTTTGGCCCAAGTTTTGTATTCTATTCTAAACTGGTATTTCATATTTTTGGATGTGACTGAGATTATATTTAACGCTATCCCCTCATTTTAACTTGAAAGTTGGATAATTATTGTTATTTTTGTGGTATTCTGCAAGGAATAGTAATGTTAGATTAACCTCAACAGCATACTTGGTTTGGGAAAATTCCTGGAATCTAGATCCGTCATAAATTTTTTTTGTATCACTTGTGATATTTAATTTTATCCTTCGTCTGTGTGGAACCGAATTTCATAACCTTAAACTTTCAAAAATAAAAAAGGTAGTACATAATTATTATTATTATTATTATTAATTGCTGTCATTGAGTATTATTATTATTATTATTATTATTATTTTGGTGAAGAAATCCAAAGTGATGTAAGTGTAAATATACTTTAGAAATATATATACAAACGAAAGTTTTCGAGAACCTGCTTGATTCTCATTATTATTATTATTATTATTATTATTATTATTATTATTATTATTATTATTATTATTATTATTATCATTATATTATTATTATTATTATTATTATTATTATTTATAACAAGACAAGCCCCCACTACCAGAAGAAGAATCTTGTGATGTCAAAGAGCAATTGTGAACGATTATCTAGAATTGTGCAGATCAGCTGTTGTTGACATAATCGCGAGCACACGTGTGCATCATCTCCGCGATCACGGCGCCCGGACGTTTCTTTGATAGCCGTGAGAAACAGATCGAGTCAACTGCACTGGTTTCGCCTCGAGTAGGTTCGTTGGAAATTGTGAGTGTTTTAGGGATACGGATGGCAAAACCACCTGTTTCTTCCCCCTCCTCCTCCTCCTCCCAGAGTGAGTTTTGTAAAAGTGGGCGTTGTCTCTTGGTGTCATTATATGCGTGCAGAAACGAACGCAAGTAAATTGCAGGTTATGAGCTTTGTAAATGGCTTATGTCATTCTGTCGTTGTTCAGATTATCCCGTCCGTGTTTTGTTTGTGCAGTCACTCAGTCAGATCCCTTCCTGCAGCATCGTTGTCATCTTGGCTGGCTGCTGCTGCTGTGTCGTGTGCAGCATGCAGCGTGCAGCATATCTGGAGCATTAGCTGTCGGAAGTCCTTCATTTAGAGCATGACGGAAATAATTAAAACTCTTGGAAGGAGAGAGGGGGCCGGTTTTTTGGGGGTGGCTTCGTTGCACATGCGATATATGGCTGAGTGACAGAGGGAACACCACCACACACACACACACACACACACACACACACACACACACACACACACACACACACACACACTTTTCTTCTGACATCTATTGGGGCTCATTCATTGTAGGAGGGTGCCCATAAATCATTTACTCTCATTGGACAAGGAAAGGAACTGGAGGTATAAGTCAGGCTAAGCATCTGCCAAGTACCTCTCTCTCTCTCTCTCTCTCTCTCTGTCTCTAATTAAAAATTCATGTACTGTTTGAACGATATTCTGTTCCTTCTTAGAAAACTGAATGGATGGTAATAGATGGTTTACTCATTCCACGATGATAATTACCCATGGCATACTGGTGAATCCATGTATGGGGACACTCTCACCCATGACTTACTGGTGAATCCAACATGCGGTACTCTTACCCATGAAACACTAGTGAACCCATATATGCGATATTCCTCGCATTGTTAATGAGTCCAAACTCCTTAGAAAAAAATCTGAGGCTTAATATTGAACATACAATCATTGCCAGGGATGTTGTCTTGTAATCTCTGTAAGGAGAAGTAAGCAATAGAGACCACTTGAAATTTGGACAACATTTTTCACGGGAGAATTCTTCCCCCACCAAGACATTAAAATATATGAGATAAGAGAGAATAATACTCCCTAGATGCATTCTCTTCTTGCCTGGAGAAACCCATCTGGGTGGATTTTACGCTGGGGAGTTCCTGCCCTACCTGCTAATGATATTCGGTCTTATTACTGAATTTCTTCCATATGGGCTGATTTCCATTTTTAGTCTAAGGTGATGGTATTGAAGAAAATCAATAAGTTCTTTCTTTATTACTCATTACATGGTTTTTATTTATTGACTGGACTAGCCTCTGTATTCTTCAGGCAACTTCCGTTTGACTGGGCATGCAACAACGCTGCACTTAAATCTTTCTGTGCATTTTTTCATGATACTGATTTTCCAACTAATGCATTTATGTGTATGACTTTAAAAGCACCTTGCTTGTATTAATAATTTGAAAATAGCCAAAATGGGACCGCTACGTCCTTTTCACACCAACAGAATGTTACCAGTATGCATGCTCCACATTCAGAGCGAAAGAAAAAACAAAACAAGGGACTGGCTACACTTGTATTTATAATGTCCACAACGAAAACGAAAACATTTTAAGTCCCAATTTATAAAGATATTAGAGGAGGATGATGAATTTCCTAAACAAATAATAATATTTAAAGTAATTTTCCCATTACAATTTTTTTTCCCCATTCTTCTCCTGGTGAAACCCATCTTGGATTTCGGGAGTTCACGTGAATTCCGGTCACGAATTTTGATATGGGCTCATTTTGTCTTGGACAATAACTTCGTGGTTTTATTTATTAACTATAGTCTTTGTAGGCACTTGGATTTCCTTTTGTGCATTTTTCATGCTTTTTATGCATTTATGTGTATGCAGCACTCGCTATGAGGGGTAGCTTGAATGTAATGCTCATGTACGTAAGCTTAATTTCATTGTATTTATAATGTTACAAGAAAACTTAACATTGATATAAGTATATTTTTAATATTCAGATATATTTTTATACAAAAATATGCAGATATATTTATGTTTTTATGATAATATATACTAGTATTTACGTACAATGTTTATGTACGACACTGAACGAATGTTATAATAATACATTTTTTCAGGAGTACTTCCGGGTGGCTGTCATTCCTTCCAATGCTTCATTGCCTTTCATTAAGGGCAACATTATTTCCTGTTCTTAATTTGGTGCTGTAATGTAATCGTTTACGTCTTTTATCAATCTGTTTACTGTATATTCCATTATGTTATTCTCGTACGTTCCATTTCAGCATCGTCGTGACGTTTCGATAAACGCCTTTGATTGAAACGAGTCTCTTTCCATGATATGTTTTCCTCCGCCTGTTCTCTCTGTTCTTAGTTGAGTCTTTGTTTATCCTCTTTTTCGTTTCCTCATGATTTTTCCTCCATTTTCTTGACAAACCCGCAGGACAACAATAGCCTTTATATGGTCATGTCATTCATCACTGGCGGGGAGATGTTCACCCATCTTCGGCGTGACCGCAGGTTTAGGTAATCCTTTCCGTGCCACCCCCCTTCTCCATCTTACCTCCTCCTCCTTACCTCTTACCTTTACCATGTATCTCTTTTACCTTTACCTCCTCCTCCTCCTTTTTACCTTTACCTCAACCTCCTCCTTCCCTTCTTACATTTACCTCCTCTCCCTATTACCTTTGCCACCCCCTCCTCCTCCTCCTCCCTCCTCCTGTTTACATCCTCCTCTTCCTCCTCCTCCTCCTCCTCTTACGTTTACATCCTCCTCCTCTTCCTCCTCCTCCTCCTCCCCTACCTCAACCTCCTCCATCCCCTCCAACTCTTCCTACCTCAACCTCCTCCATCCCCAACTCCTACCTTTACCTCCTCCCCTCCTTACCTTTGTCACCTCCTCCTCCTCCTCCTCCTTTACCCTCCTCTCCCTTTACCACCTCCTCCTCCTCCTCCTCCTCCTCCTCCTCCCACCCCTTTACATCTTCCTCCTCCTCCTCCACCTTCTCCCTCAATAATAAACTTTGAAATTCACCCCAACTTTCATTCTTCTCTTGGCATCGTTTTTGTATAGTCGGGTTGGTTTTTTAAATATTAGCAAATAAACACAATTTAGTTTGTATCAGATTTATTAATACGGTTTTAATGGCTTCATTGGAAATTGATCGTATGTGCTTTGGTTAACCTGACTGGTTGTGGTGTTAGAAAAAAAATATGAAACTAAAATACACAAGTACATGAACTAGTCTCGTAGTTTTTTGTAGTGTATATTAAGGCCCCCTCTGTTAAATTTGTAACCTTAGTTAGAATTTAAACCATTTTAATTAACATGACTAGTGCTCGGATGTCTTCTTGTTTTTTGTGACACGAACACTCTGGTGATTTTCATTTGGACCACCAAAAATACAGTCCATTACGTCTCCCGTTCCTGTAATGAGTTTTTGCCCCAGAATACAAAAGGACCGCATTTTCTCATTAAACATGAAACGTAGTAGTGAGTGATATTTTTAAACTCATCGTCATAGTTTGTAGGCTCTTGCTGAAAGTGATTTAGGAAAATAGTTATACTTGTTGAAATCATCTTTGAGGAATAAATATACAAAATGTAGTTTTCAGGAAAAAATATACAAAAAGTATTTTTCAGGATTGGATTTTTTTTTTTTTTTTTTTTTTTTTTTTTCTTGCTTTGTGAAAGTTAATTCATTCTGAATTTGGTTTGCGACGCTTCTTGTAAAAGTAAGCTGTAAAGTTCTTTCGAAAAATTCATTCTGCTTTAAATGATTTCCTTGAAGAGATCGTTCTTCAACTTTCTTCTTGATCGTTAAGAACAGTATCGTTCTTTTGAACAATATCCTCATATACTCTTGAAATGATTTCCTCCTCGATTGTTCCTCAACTGTTCCTTTCCATTAACCCCAAAGGTACTGGTTACGTGTAAATTTCGGGACGGCAGTTTCTTGTAACTTAACAACTGTGTGTGTGTGTTTCTCTCATCAGTTTAGGACGCAACTGTGCGCATATTATTCAATGTGTATTTTAACAGTTTATTCTTTCAGGTGGTCGAACAGTTTCGTCTGAACACCTCAACTGTTTTTGTCTTTCATGCCTGGATTATTCGTCTGTGTAGACTAGCCATTCCAAAGTCAGAGAAATGGAAATTATTGTCCTAAGTAACGTCGACCTACAGAAAAGAATTTGGTTTCTTGTTATGAATCTCTCTCTGTTATATATGGAAAAGAATCTGGTGTCTAGTCATGGATCATCTGAATCTCTCTCTCTCTCTCTCTCTCTCTCTCTCTCTCTCTCTCTCTCTCTCTCTCTCTCCAAGTACTTGATTCTCTCTCTCTCTCTCTCTCTCTCTCTCTCCTCTCTCTCTCTCTCTCTCTCTCTCTCTCTCTCTCTCTCTCTCTCTCTCTCTCTCCAAGTACTTGATTACGGTGTACATGATTTTTGCAAGCAGTCAAATGAACTTCAAGGACCATTTATTTACTCCTGCAGGATAACACAAATTTATACATGGTCCTAGAGTATGTTCCCGGAGGCGAGATGTTCTCACACTTGCGTCGCTTGGGAAGATTTAGGTAATTACTAACAACATGATTATCAATGCATTCCAATTTTTCAACTACATTTTTATTGAGCCCTGTGTCATTCTGTGCCGAAACTAATCACCGTATTTTCTCTTTCCCCTTTTTTGTATGCCAAATGTCATTATTTTCAGGCCTTCACTACTAACCGCAATACGTGACGACTGATGAGTTCTGATTCCGTAACTTGTGCCTCTTCCAGACATTATTTTTATTTTTTTGTAGCGTTGCTTCGAGGAGTTGATTGGTTTGTCCCTGTACCCGCTCTTATGAAAATGAAATCCCTGACATGCATTACACAATTATCTGACGTGTATCAGGCATAGCAGGCACTTGCTTGAAAAATAAATCATGACTGGTCTCTTTCTAAATACTGAATTGCAATGCAAAAATGCTGTCATTAATGACACACACACACACACACACACAGTCTTCTGTTAACAGTGACTTTGCTTCAGATGATCTTGGGGCGTAATGTAGCCCAGAAAACACATTTCTAACCAACCAGCGAGTCCTGTCAAGCAAGTGCTTGATTATGGGAAGCCTCATACACGGTCAGTATGTTCCCTGACATGCACAAGCGACGACCCCCACCCCTCCTTGTTTGTTGGTTATGCCCGATTGTTTGAGTTGATTTTTTCCTTGTGGTTTTCAAATGTGTTACGTCTTGATTTTCAGGATAATTCCAATTTGTACATGGTGTTAGAATACGTGCCGGGTGGCGAGATGTTCTCCCACCTGAGAAAGATTGGCAGGTTTAGGTAAGATGCCCAGATGCCCAGTGGCGTAAATAACATACCCTCCTCCCCTTCCCGTCTCCCAGCTGTCACCAAATCCATGTCCCCTCCAGTGTCATGACCACGGGAATATCTGTAACAGGATGTCACCAAATCCATGTCCCCTCCAGTGTCATGACCACGGGAATATCTGTAACAGGATGTCACCAAATCCATGTCCCCTCCAGTGTCATGACCACGGGAATACTGTAACAGGAAATGGCAAATAAGAAGTAAATCAAAGCCCACCACAGTCATCTCCCTGGACCAACTTAGTTTCCCCTCATCCTCATTAAGAATTTGATCCCCACATTCCTGTATTTTTCGGTCGTGAGAGCGACTGTGCTTCAATATGTGGTCTCCTACGGAGATCCAATTTTTGTACCCCACCACCCCCCTTTTCAACATATTCTGAGCGGGTCGCGAACCCACCTGAACTAACCCTGTGGTTTCGTGTGTACATTTCCCGTGTGGAGCCTTGAACGGATCTTAACCTTACCTCTCTAACCTTCCACCGTCACCCAGTTTTTGATGGATTTTCTCACACTGCATTAGTTGGCTTCATGGTTCTTGGTGTCGGCTCAGGATTTTCACTTGTTTGGTGAAGAAGAACCTTCATGTTCAGGCGCTGCTCGATGTTTCAGTCTTTCAGTTTAAAGAAAGAAAATGTGGAAACACAAAGCATTTGAGATTGGTGACGCTTTGCAGAATAATATTTAAAAAGTACAATACAAGACTTCGAGAAAGTTCTCGCCTGTACATGAGGGTCTCTTAATAATTTATGCTTGCCTGTTGAAGTGGCGCAATTGAAATTTTTTCTTTATTTATACATATATATATTTTTTAGTGAAATGGCAGCAGTAGACGACACCAAGCGTTCAAAAATTATATATTATTCATAGATGTCCCAAGTAGAAGTAATTTGTTGTAGCCATGTGTTTTCCTTCAGCATTTGAGAGGCTTCCCCTTGATGGAATTAGTGTGTGTGTGTTTTCTCATTGTATTTGCTAGAAACCAAGTTGTTTGATTTTTCTTTTTTGCTTCATGGGACACGACTGTTTTTTTTTTTTTCAAAATAGACCTTAGGCTTCAGTCGTGATATTGGCAGTAGTCAAGATAAAAAAAAAATACAGTTCAAACGAATGCAAATGATTTGTTGTGGAAGACATTGTATGTTTATGCCAGTTAATCAACTTTGCCTTGTTGTTGCCACAAAAGTGTGCATATATATACACATACATATATAATATATATATGTATATATATATATATATATAATTTATTGATTCATTCATTTATGTGTGTCCTATACATGCATGTATGTGTTTTTTTTATTGATTCATTCATTTATGTGTGTCCTTACATGCATGTATGTGTTTTTTGTACTCGCCGATGTCGTGAGCACGAACATAGTTGTTATATCAATAAAATGTCATTATAGAGGTTCTTCAAGTCCATTAAATAGACTTAATCATCAGGCTTAAAACATATTCTTGTAATGCAGAGTCACTGAGATTCAGCCAGGCTGATAATACTGATGGACAATGGTCACTTATCCCAGCTTGCCTCAGAGACATTATGTTTTCAAATTATATTTTCCATTTTCCATCTTGTGTTAGTTTACATCTTAAGGTTTGGAACTGCTTTCGAGTCATTTCAAAGCTGATCAAAATTGTAAACATGAGGATCTGGTGACGTACACAGCGAAAAACGTTGAAACATTTGCGACACTTTGAGTTGGAAAGCTGAATTTTGTAAATATGAAGATTTATGATAGACCACAACGGAAGATTTTTGATAGATTTGCCCCTTGTGTAGAATTCCGAGTCGTGTTCGGTTAGTTTTTCATTTTTCAAAAAGTTATCACCAAGGTTATAGTGCCAGGGACATATCTTAGCCACCATGGCTAAGATATGTCGTAAAAACATGGCCTACAAATCTTTATTTTATCCAAACATTGTCTCTTTTTGTCGAGTCTGCTCACTCCAACTTTTTGTCAACGCGTAAATATTGTATTGCACAAATTAACTATGAGTTATTTTGGTGCTTAAACTCACTTTTCACCCCCAAGGAAGATCTGTCAGTAAGATTTGGAAGATGTCACATTTGGATTGATGGTCATTTTTGTTATGAAGAAAAGTTGTAGACTTAAAATAATTGAATGCCTTAGTTAGTTAACCTTCATGAAATACAGAACATAAAAGTTTGAAGTAATTCTGCTAAATGTATCAGGAGGGTAGGAGATAAGGATTAACTGACCAATATTAATCTCACAAAATTAACTTCGATACCTGATAACGGTGATACTGACTTCTCGTAATTGCATGCATGCTTGTGCTTACATCGTTTGTGGTGATGCTTATATTGGTGTTCGAATGACCTCTCTAATGGAATTACATTCTACTTTTTTGTTGTGGTTTTAATTTTCTTGAAGCGAGTTTTGGTGTTCTTTAATGGTGATGATATTACAGACTTCAAAACGTAACTCAAGTTTGTGTAAATTTAACTCAGGGCATCAAATCAGGGCTAACCCAACTTCATCACTGAAAAGCTCCAAGCATGATAAATGAAAGTTCGACCTAGTTCGACCTTCCTTTGCCATGTTGTATATTTAGGATTGGTGTTTTACTTGAAGACTAATAATGAAGTAATGCAAGATTAAACATCAAATTTTCACACTTTGTGTACTGTAGTGTATTTCATTATTTGTTGCATGCATCTTTCTTCAGTGCATAAACATTATTATAGCTGTTGGTGAATTTTGCACCCAAAGACACTTTGAGAATTTACTCAGCTTTTGTGTTAAAATCATGTTAAAAATTGTTAAAAGATTCACAAAGTATTTTGAACAGTGAAATTCTTAAGAAATTGAGTTTTCAAATCAGAGGAAATAAGTTTAGAGGATTTGTATATTGAGAAAAATCTTTGACATGTGCATATTTTCTGTTAATCTGTCATATTACTACTATTTTAATTTGTACTAACGCATTGTCCTGTTTATTCCCTACAGTGAACCTCACTCTCGCTTCTATGCTGCACAGATCGTTTTAGCATTTGAGTACCTACACTATTTAGATCTTATATACCGAGATCTTAAACCTGAAAATCTACTTATAGACAGTCAAGGCTACCTCAAGGTAATGATAACATTCTTGCTGTTAATATGTCTCATTCCCTTTGTATAAGTAAAAAGTATACCCAGGTAAGACTTGAATGCACCACACTATTGAAACAATCAGATGGTGAATCATGCTCCATTTCAGCATTGCTTTCTTGTCCATGAGAAGTTCTTACTGTTCTGTATTCCCTTTGGCAAAAGGGAATACAGTAAGTGTACTGTAACATAACCAGGTTACTGTGGTTTGGTTTTATGAGTGTTGTGCTGCATTCAAATTGACTGCTCATCCTTATATTACAACAAAAATGGATGCCAATGAATTTTATTTTTATTCTTATGAACTTGCAAAAAAGATGCAAAGATTATTCATTCTTGTAAACCTACAAGAGAATTTATGCCCAGTAATATTTTAAATGAAAATCCAAAAATACATTTTTGTACTTTTCCATTAGATGGGGAATTGCATTTATTACTCAATTGACATAAGTGGAACTGTATAGTGTTCTTTTGTTCATAACACTTCTGCAATTCATTTCAGGTAACAGATTTTGGTTTTGCAAAGCGGGTGAAGGGACGGACGTGGACGTTGTGCGGTACGCCTGAGTACCTGGCTCCAGAGATCATTCTTTCCAAGGTATAGCAGCTGCTCTACTGTTAATTTGTCGTACATTAAACATCCATACTTACTTACTTTAACATTTTATCATTAGTATGTTAGGCATACAATTGCTGTACATGGGCAATGTTCCTTAATAATACAAACTCATTTTTGGGCAAAATAGGGTGATGACTTAGATTAACCGGGCAAATATAGGTATTTTTTGCATATGCTGAAATGTTGCTTGGATTAACTGAGTATATTCCCACAGCACCGTTTCCTCATTGGATGGTGGTTATACAAAAGCACTCTGCTGGCCCTTATTAAGATTGAAGAATTAGATCTTTATTTCTTTATAGAAATTCATTTCAAACGTGGTTCGATTCAACAATAAGCTGTAGGTCCCGTAAGTTTGAATACCCATTGGTTCTTAGCCACGTAAAATCTAATTGATGAGAGCTGTTAATCAGCTCAGTGGTCTGGTAAACTAAGGTAAACAGACTTTTTGTGCACAGACTAAGGAAATGTCTATCAAAGGGAAGGATTAAGCAGTAAATAATTTATAAAGAAATGTCAGTGATAGCCAAAAAAAACACTTAATCATTGCAATGAATTTATAAAAGTAATTGCACTGCCTTCACATATTTTTTACCCACATAATGGTTGTGTCCTTTTAAAAAGGAACTGTCAAAGAGTAATTTACTACCAGTATTTAATCATGCTTAGAATGATTCATGTTAAAACCTTGTATTTTTCATTTTACATATTTCATATTCTGTATCATCAAAAAATAACATCTTGCTTTTATATATAATATGAAGTTTAGACATCTAGGTTGGGAAGAAAAATAAAAGGAGTTATTTACAAATGATATCATTTGCCTTTTTCTTCATGATGGCATACCTCCAGGCAGGAATTTAAATTAATTTTTATTATTCATTATGATTGGGACACAAACTGGTTTGTGTTCCTTTAGTTGAACTGGATAGATAAGGCCATTTTTGACAATTTTGCACCCACCCATGAGGAACCCATCATAAATTTTGGAATTTGGAAACTGTTTAGGTGAATGCAAAAAGAGCTGTGATCCTTATCAAGATTCATTGATCTTCTCTTTTATTATTTACAATGAAAACATTTAGTTATTCAAGTTGGAATAAGTAAAAATTGAGGTGGTTTAAATGATTACAGCTTTTTGTGATTAAGTAATGGATTTGCATATCTGTTCATATAATTTCTAAACATGCAGTAATATGCAAACATGATACTATCATTGCAGTGTATTTTAGTGAGAGCACTGAAACATATTTCTACCCTCATATGGCTTGCCAAAAGGATGTGAACTTTACCAAGAAGTGAAAACTGAACCAGTATTATTTTTATTATTATCATCATTAAAATAACAGATCTAGGTAGGAAATTCAAATGTAGGCAAAAATTCATTTATGCACACAAGGATGTTTTGTCCAGTGATCTGGATAATGTCCATTAGACGATGTACCCACTCATGACTTCTCATTTTGGAATTTGTTAACTGAATAAGGATGACTGACCTGCATCTTATAGTATGACTCTCATCTTTTAGATTTACCAAATGATACATTTGTATTCTCTGTAAAAGATTGTTTGGTTTAGAATGATTAGCCATCTACCAAATGACAGCTGCAACTTTTGTTGTTTTGCGTAGCAAACTTAACCTAACACTTTTTGCCATAAATTTTGCAGTCTTAAGTTTTGAAAGAAAGTATAAAATGCTTCTTGAACAGATGTGAAAATTCTGCACCACACATTCATTTACAAGGATTCTGATGGACGTGGATCCCCACACATTTGTAAGCATTATATAACCATAAAATTTATAAAGTGTAGAAAATGTGCAAGTTTGCTGTTCAAAGACATATTTTATGCACTTATCCTGTTAGCTTTTTTTATAGAATGTATTGAGCAATTTTATCACTTATCTGACTTTCCAGGGATACAACAAAGCTGTAGATTGGTGGGCACTAGGTGTTTTGGTATATGAAATGGCGGCTGGATACCCACCATTCTTTGCTGATCAACCTATTCAGATCTATGAAAAGATTGTGTCTGGAAAGGTTAGTGTCTGTTTTCTTTCAAGTATAATCTTTTTCCATTTTGGCCTTTTTTTTTTTTTCCAAACCCAGTTATCTTATTCATTTATAGATATCCTAAGTTTGAGTGCCTTGTAGTTATATCACCAGAATATGACTACTCACTTTTCTATTACCTCAACTTTAAGGTCATTAGAGGCTAAAATTCACTAGTACTATAATCTTAAATTGTGTACAATATAAACACTAATGGCAGATGATAGGTTAGTTTTCCAGTTAGTGTGTAAACATTATATAATCATCTTCATTTAGACATTAGCTGTTCCAATTAATTTTTAAACTGTTGTCTATTTTCCAAAGTCAAAACTCAAATGCACTTGTTTTGTCAGGTACGCTTCCCCGGACACTTTTCTGGTGACCTGAAGGACTTGTTGAGGAACCTATTGCAAGTTGATTTGACAAAACGATATGGTAACTTGAAGAATGCTGTTAATGATATCAAGAATCACAAATGGTTCCAAACCACAGACTGGATTGCTGTATATTCAAGGAAGGTGAGTTACACATATAAAAAGATAGTGTTCAGCTTCACTTTCACTATAGAGTGACTAAGTACAAAACAAATTGCTTTTTAAAATTTCCATTATCAGTGTACAGTATTATGTGAGCTTGATATAGGATTATATCGTAGCATTTTAGCATGTGAAACTTGTCATCAGGTATCAAATCTGTAGACTGCTGGAAAGTTCCAGACTGCCTTACAGAGTATGAATACAGTATTCATAGATTTAAATCCAGTAATAGAGATTGTTTTGCTTGGTTTCAACATTAATAATACTGCTTCTCCTCTTGAACAATTTAGCATTCACATTACTGTGTGGTGGAATAGATCCTTTAAACTCCTTTAAACTTTTTCTCCCCCCTCAAGACATTAGTATAAGACATGTAATGCAGTTGTTGTTGCTAGGCAGAATTTATACCTGAAAATCACATTACTGTACCGCTTAACTAGCATCATTTTGCATGAAGTATACAGCACAGTACTCTAGAGCTCACATTCTAAGACAAACTTTTTGTTTAGAATAAAAGTTCACAGAAAAAGTTAAAATAATTTTTGTGTATAAGTTAGTGAACTTGTACCTGTCAAAACTGGCTAAACGTTGGAAAGTCACTGATATAGCAATGTACCAGAAACTTGGCAGGCGCAACTAGCTCATCATACTTGTAATCAAATTGGTAAGCCATATTGGTAAGCATCTCACCATATTTAGTTCTGAAGTATTGTCAGTTAACTAGAACTACTGGAACACTTAGTAGTTGCTCTAATTTTATATAGATTTATGAAGTTGCATGAAAATTTCAGTGATGTTTCTGAAGTATTGCCAGTGAACTTGAACCACTGGCACATTTTGTAGTTGCTTTAATTTTATAGATTTATGAAGTTGCATGAAAGTTTTTTTATATATTGCTTTCCTTTTAGGTTTTTTTCCTAAATTTGCATTTCTCTTATCACTTAGAAAGCTTTAATTTGCATGATGAGAATATTGTAACACAAATATAGTAGTCCTTCCTTATCAGCAATGGTTGGGACCTAGCAGGCGCAAAAGTTCAAAAGGTCCTTGTTTTAATTGTCTGATTGCTTGTATTGGTTGGGATGCCAGTAACAGTTATGTAGTGCACAAAGATTGCTTGAGATTATCTTGAAGTATAATATTTTGCCTGTAAAGGTAGTTTCTGAAATTCACATCAATAAAATTCTTTTAGAAATTAAGATAGGTGTCACTTGATAATGTGTTCTTTTTATGCAAAGATAAAATTTATAAATTCTCACTTTTGAGCACCACCCATTGATTACGAAGTAATGTATCTAAAGTATTTAAGTTTCTTAACCTTTCTTGTAACTAATCCTCTTTGAAGCCATGGTGTATGTATTTTGTTTTCATTCAAAATTTTCTTTCTCCAAGTCTAACAGTTTTTTATTTTATTTCATGCAGAATAATAATTCAAACTCTGAATCTCAGTAAGTTGTGTAAAATGGCCTTCAGATCCAGAGAAGTCAAAACTCTGCTTCTGGAGTTTGACAGCTATGGTGACAAAGACCTTAACAAGATCTTTCCCAACTTTTTGATAAAGACTGCTGATTTCAGTGCTCCTGCAATTACTTATTTTCCAAAAGTTAGGTTTGTGGTTGCAAAATAATCGAAGAGACATTTAGCCTGAGTGGAATAGGCTTCAGGTCATGAAATTTAACCCTACAAGACTTAGTATGATAGTTAGTCGACCCCAGAAAACTTGGGTTTATAATCTGTTGACTCTGTCCATAAGAGTTTTCAGCTGACGATTTAAAGAAAGAAGGAAATCGTACCTCTGATATAATTAAAATCAGCATATGTATGTGCTTACCCAATTTATCCAACTGAAATTTACCCAGGCTATAGTCACAAAGTACACATACCATAATACTTTACGAGGGATGAATTTTTTTTCATTCTTATGTGTGGCAGTGTTCTCTTTTTTCATTCTTCTGTGGCTATGTTCTCTTTCTTTGATGAATCTTAAGTTATAGATATTTATCATGTCATTTTCTTTTCTATTGCACTCAGTTTTTGCCAAGTTAAAACACAGTATCCTGCATTATAGCTGTCTTACCCAGATTTCTTACTCAGACTCAGATTTGAAGTACAATATATTACAGACTTTTTATAGTACAGATTTACAATGATTGAAACAATTATTTCAAGAATTATTTGCTCAAGAAATGTTATGACCTCACATTCATGTAAAATGTAGCAGTGCCCTAGTTATTTGTTATTATCCGTGATGTAGTTTAAGTCAGATTTACTGTTGTTTTCATTTTGGAAATATGGTTACCCAGCCATTTTTTAAAAAAATAGATGGTACAGTATTCAGCAACAGAGGAAATCATAAAAAATGAAGTATATCTGAGGAATGAGAGAAAGAGCAAGCTGAATTTAAAATATAATTAATTTTCTGTCATTGAGGAAATTAATATGAAAGGTTTGTTTTTCACAGTAATTACTTGCAGTACAGAATTTAAAGAATGATTTGTGATTGAGAAATTCAGGATAATTTATGAAGGAGAAATGTTTTAGTCTATATGTCTTTGAATTTGCAGATAAGGAAGGATGCTATAATTTGCACTAATGTATTGTGGAAATGAGAACAACGAGTAATACAGTAATTTTTGCTCTTAAAGGTTTAAAGTTTTGCAAGACAGATGCTTCTGAAAAAAATCTTCATTTATTTTAATGTGTCATTCAGTAAACTGAATACTTTTAAAAGGTTACAATGATTACTCTTTTGTTCAAGATATTTCCTTGAATGACTTGCTTGTTAAACTTAAAGAAACTAACATATTAAACTTGCATCAAAGGATTTTGAGCTTTTGAAATATTACAGTAAATTTTAGTTTTTTGTGTCTTGATAAATAAAAAATTAGTATGATTCAAAAGCTCAACATGTCTGTTGATGTTTGCTGCATCATTTTGCTCTGCTGAATCTTGCATGTTGCTACTGTTGCTGTATTGCCTTCCCCTTTGGTAGACACCTGCCCCATTGGTTCCAAGGTTAAAGAACAAAGGGGACACTACCCAGTTCCCTCAGTATGAGGAGAGCAGAAACACCTTCCGCAGCTCACCAGAGGAGTTGTACCCCAAGGAATTTTATGATTTCTAAGGGTTGGTACTTTTTTGTTTTGTTTTTCTTTTATTACTTAGATGTGCATGCATTTTTGTAATAATGTAGTTATAAGAGTTATGCATGGGGTGTCTTTACTGTTGCTAAATCTACTTTTAAAAGCCACTATAGTATCATATATATCTTTTAATGGTCTTAATGTTTTGTGAATTTTCAAAATTAATGTCATTTGCCCTATTAAGCAGATTCTTAGTCAAGAAATATATTTCATAGCTGTAGGTAACCTTTGATATCATATGTTTTTATATTTATATTACTTCTGTTTACTTTTTCATCTTTTGCACACTAACAGAAATGTTAATATCACAGCCTGTAGGATTAACAGGGTACATAAGCCCTTTTGGGTGTATCTAGATATTTAGTCATAACCATGTGTATGTTACAAACCAAGATAAAGTAGAAAGAAGTAAATAGGAGAAAAAAAAATTTTTAAAGGAAGGAAGGTGAAATTTTATTAAGTTTCTTTTTTACAGGATAACATCTTCATAGATAAACGTTTTCTGTTCCTACCTTCAGAAATAAACATCATTGCTTCTTAAATTTTAGTATCCTTCAGCAGAAACTGGAGCAATACATTGAACTTGGTAACAAGGTTTGTTAATTAGTGGTCATGGAGTGACTCAGGGAACTATCCCACTTGGCTTGCACCACCATTCACTTTGTTCTTTGGCTCATGTGAAGATGCAGTCTTCCTGCTGGTTGGTTGATGAATTGGTTTTGTATTATAATTGGTTGTATTTATTCCAGTTTTTTATCATATTAGGGAGAAAAAAACATGACCAATGCCATCATTTGCAAGAGGCATGGGCAGTTCCTATGTCTTGTAACAATAGATCCATACAGGTATTGTTCTTTTTTGTAAGAGAAAGGTTTCTGCTTGGTCTTCTTGCAAGAAGTGTGCTGGTTGTATTTCCCTGCAGTGGGAAAAGTTTGGCAAGAGGAGGAGAAAGAACGACAAAAAGAGTTTGCTAGCTTCTTCATGGGGAGTATGCCCTGAATCCTTCTGACTAGTTTCTTCTGCCATCTTCCATTCCTATCCCGCTGCTTGGTAGTATCCCTTCTCAGAAGGATAGCACTCGAGCAGAGAATAAGTCTGGCAACACCTCTCCCAATAGAATGAAGTCACTGCTGGTAGTGGTGTGCACTACCAGAAGCTGCCTCACCCCTTTTTATTCATCAGATTGTAACATTCCAGGATTGTAACATATTTAGAGTACCTGTGAAAGACACGGTCTGCGTTTACCATCCCTGGTAGTCTGTCTTCGCAGTGTTTCTGACAACCTGACAGGGGAGAGGAGCTGTCTCTCCCACTTTCCTCTCCAGTAACGTTTGTGGCTGCCCCCAGCCTCTTTGCCTTGCTGCAAAGGAGGGACTCTTCCTGTTTACAGTGTAGTCTTATCTGCAGAGTCTTCCATAGGAAGTGCTATTAAAGTGAGACCATCAGTTGGCTTGCCTTGGTCCCAGCTAGCTCTTGGTTTCTTGGACAAAGTAAACCCATGATATGTGGATGATGGAGTTCTTTGTCTGGCATGTACAGTAATACCTTCTTTGGTGCATGAGCAGCAGACATACAAGTGGATGCTGATGAGTCAAGCCATCATCAAGTTATAAACTAGATATATTCCTGGAAGAAGCCATTTCCTCCAAATCAACTGTCATTGTTCTTTTTATGGAGATTTCCCTTCTGAACTCTCACTCTTGAGTCTTCATGACATTAGAGAGGATCTAGCATGATGGATGGATGACAGGAAGCTCCTAGAGAGGGAGTTCATGAACTCCTCTCTTCTGGAGCTGCTTTTGTTCTCTTATGCATCAAAGGAGGGTTAGGGTGCACGTGAGCTTGCTTCAAGTGTATGGTCAAAGGATCTCTGTATCTGGAGATTAAAGCAGCATGGCTAGCATAGGAAGCATTTCTGGAGTATTTAAAAAGACACAGTGGCAAAGATGAGTGACAACACAATTGTAGTGGCATACTTCAACAATGGGGGGGAAGGTACCTCGGACCCTGTCTTAGTTAGCTCTGCAGATGCATGAGTAGTCAGTGTGCGAGTTGTCAGCAGGAGAAATGTCCTCATGGACCAACTTGGTTATCAGGTGGTAGGGGCAGAGTAGTTCCTACACGCTCGAGTAGCAGAGAGGCTGTTTGACTGCTCTCAAGTCCTCCAGTCCTGGATCGGAGAGCAGTGACGTACAATTCTTTCCAGTACCCCTGGAACAACTTGTATGTGCATAGTTTTCCACCTTTCAGCCTTCTGTAGGGTGATCATTAAAATATTCATCACCCCCAGTCTCGAGATGACCCTGGTGGCACCTTATTGGCTAAAAGTCAGTTGATCTGCTGACTATTCTGGTCAGGCACTGGAAGAGGTTCTTCTGTGGCCCACCCTCCTTTGTCAGTCACATGTTTATAGGTACCACTAAGCATAAAACTGTGTATAAGTAACACTTCTGAAACATATCACTGCCAGAGGACGATGGGTAACTTCGGTTGGTGAGAATGAGCATCCACCTCTCCCTAATCTCTTCCTGTATACTGCCTTTGTTCAGTCAGTACATGGCTGGTCCAGTGCATGCACAGAAGGATACTATATATACAAAAGGCACAGTGTTTATATTCCAGTGGAAACAAAACTGTTTTATGTTACTGTAGAATTTAAATAAGGGCAGTTCAGATGTTAAATAATTCAGACAAAGAAAAGGAAGATCATGTATTATTTCACTTGAATAAAGTCAGGTAATAATTTAAATTCAAGACAAGATAGCATTTCCTGGGGTTACCAAAAATATGGCAAAGTCAAAGTCACAATGTGGATCCCTTGCAAAATTCATTTAATCTCTTGAGACTAGGCTTGTAAATCTAAGTAGCACTGTTGTCCCTTTCTGAGTGGTCCTCAGTTTACTGCCAGCCAAAAAGTCCAAATGCCTTGAAAGTTACCGTACCTGAGAAAATGTAAAAATTAATGTTAGCTACCATGATATTTTTTTTATCAACTGAAAAATATGATCAATACAGTTTAAAAGATACAAAGCTGTTAACACTTCCTTAAGGCTGCTTAGAAAATTTTGCAGAACAAATAATATCCTATAGTAGTGGGCATTTTTTAGTAGTCACTGCAGTTTGTATCTCTTGAAAGGGATCTTCCAGTCCCTGTTTCTTCATGTTGATCAAGCCTGGAAAGATGGAAATAATAAGTAACTTAATGCTAAACCATGTGGCTCAAGAATATTTAAGAATGAAAGAATGACAGGACACTAATTTGGGTAGGTTTACTAATAAAAATATTAAGTTGTAATTTTGTCTGTGTGACCACCTGTGGATGTATAAAATTACAAGGGTTATCAGTATCAAACTTCTTTTAATATAGAAGTGTATTGGTCAGCACTGTGTTGAAGCTATTTTATTGCCATGAAAGGCACCCCACCTAATATGGGCCATTGTTCAAAAATTATTAGACAGCCACTGGGTTTGGAACCTCCAAAGTTTGCTGAAGAGGAATGTACTGGCTTAGTTGTGACTCTGAGGTAGGCAAACCGTGATTGATTCCGTTTCACCTGCTTATGTGATGCAATGGGACGGGCCTGCTACCATTGGTAAAACCTCTTCAGTGTTCTTAGGCATTTGTTTTGATTTATCACAGTTGACAAGCTCAGCATTTCACCTTTCACTTCTTACCAGATATTTGACTTATCTATCAAGTTCATGCTGAAATCCAGTATGCCCATTTAGAATTTTGTGGCTGCTGAAGTAACATTGAAATATGTCTTTTGCTTCTTCTATATAATATGAGACTTGCCTACTGTAGACACTAAAATGCAGAAACAGATCAGGCATTACACATACCTGAAGTCTGTTATTGTAGCAAATCTGAAATCATCCAGTTAATATGAAAATGTATAATTTAATATAAATGAATATACTTTTAATGTTTTTAAAAACTGTATATAAAAATCAGTATATAATGAAGCTTTATATAAAAAATATTTTTAAAAATGGGTATATAACGAAATTCATTAGGTGTTTGACCAGCATAATTGTAGTTTTACTGTCAGAGTGGAAAGGCACAATCTCAAGATAACACCAAAGAAACATAAGCACCACCTTTTACATGCATCAATATGGTACATAAAGCACACAAAATAAGCTGATGCAAAGGCTATCCTTCTTGCAATTCGTACTGTAAGGATGATCCTTGCTAAGGTCAAGAAAGCAGGAGAATTTGAAGAAAAGCCAGTAAAGACGAAGCATTCATAGGGTGGTGATCACCACCCCAAAGAAAACTGGCTTAACATGAAATGCTTAAATGAAGCTTAGGGTAGCAAGACTGATTTATACAGAAACTTGTGTATCAAACTGCAAAGGAGAATACACAGTTCACACAACACTTGCAAACAATATAACAAAAATTGCAGGTTGCCTAAATTTTAAGTCATAGTGGGGCCTAACATCAGTTGGCCTAATTGGAATGCAAGACCTAACCTTGATGAGTTTTAAATTTGATACAAGATACAGCTGTAGTTTATAAACCTTCGTTTTGTGAACTATAATGACAAGCGCTATCAGAGTCATCATCATAAAATTTATTTTGTCAGCTTTTCCCTAATTATGAATATTTTCTCATATTTCATTGTTCCACTCTAATTTATCTTTTAATTCTACTAGGCAAATATTGCATAATTTTACTTCTATATGGAATAAATAGGTGTTGATTCAAGGATTGGTAATACTGGGCAGAGTGAATGCCCTTCACTAGCCATTTCACAGCTCATTGGGATACACAAACACTACACTAGAAGTTGATGTGAGACATTGAATATTCTTGAGCCATCCATCTGTCCTCACTCAAATTATGAAATTTATCAGCCAAGGCCACATATTTCATTGGTAGTACAGTAAACTGTAAGAAATAAACACATTATTGTATTGTGTACACTTTCAGAAAGTAAACAAATCAAAATCAAGTTTTAACAGTATATACGGTAACGTACATTCTCATCAATTTTGTTTTGTGTGATCATACACAGCTTGCTCATACATTTACATTAGATTCTTCTGGTTTGCACAGGTTATTTAATATATTAAATTTTGCCTTAGAAGTTAGTTGATTCAAATACATATTTTCACTAAATGCTCTATTGATTTTGGGCTTTTCTTCCTCAATATAAGGTTGGGATTAGAGACTCTTGGTAGTAGGAGTGCAAGAATGTAAAGATCAGGTGCTTTCATTCTTAATGCTCTTGAGATATTCAAGATTAAAGCATAACTTGATTAACAAACATGAGAGTTGAATATAAAGTGATGCCCCATAAGTGAAATTTCTTTTACACCAGTTCAGAACAGCAGTTGTGTTGATGCACTTCAGAACAGCAGTTATGTCTTATGACTGACAAGTTTGATTATTTGAATTGTGAAAAAAGGATTCACAGATTTCTTCCAATTTGCATTCCAAAACATAACTCCACTGGTTATCATCTTATTCTTGTCCTGCTTTCAATCATTATTCAGTTTACTTTGAAATGAAATATGGAAGCATGTAAAGCCAACTATAACAATCTGAATGTGCTTGGTCATCCCAGGTACCACTACTAAAAACAATCTTTTTTTGTTAGGTATCTTCTATTTCAAGTTTTTGAACTGAAGATTCCTTAATCCAGTATGAAATATTGTGGCTGATTATATACTGTATATATATCTGTAAATAGGCATAATGAATACTGGACTTTGTAATTTAGGGAAATACTTCTAAATGTTTAAAATTCAATTTATTATTTAAATTAGTGCAAACTTCTGCAAGCTTTGTTGTTGCTGTTCTAAACCATATGCTTTCTTTACAGGTTGAAGCTCCATTTATACCTAAGTGCAAAGGTCCAGGAGACACAAGCAATTTCGATGATTATGAAGAGGAAGCCCTTCGCATATCCTCTACAGAAAAATGTGCCAAGGAGTTTGCCGAGTTCTAGAGGCCTTTATGTTTCTGTAGAGGCTAAGTTGACTCCCTGTGTCTGTGTACAAGTATAGTACATTACTCCCCTCCAGAGACCCCAGTGCATGAGCATTGCCATATTGGTGAGCGCCAGTACACATAGCTAATTATTGCTGTACAAACAGGCCTCAGGCAAGCAGTGAAAAATGCAGTAAGTGCTCAGTTGAGGGACACATTTACATTGTGGCTCACTTGTGCATATAGTGCCAGAGAGCCGAGGCTGTGATGGCATGATTGCCACAGAGCAGTATGGTGGTGTGGCCTTATGCTGCCATGAAGGTCAGTGTATCTTTCATGTTACTTGAAATCAACTTGATTATGCGTGATCAACCATCATGGTGATATGATTTTTATGGAAGAAACACCTAAATCAAACAGATTGTATATGATTGTTTTGCAGGTTGAAGTCAAGTAACATTTTAGATATCCTAGGCTTTATGTAAGAAAAAATAAACTTGCCACCTGAGGAATAAGTGCCAGACTTCGCATCAGGCGATGCCCAAGTGAGCAGTTGGCAGAAAATAGGTGTTGAGAGCAAGTGCCATTTTAACCAGAAAATAAGGTGGTGTTTAAGGAGAGGTTTGCCACTAGTTGCCAGCCACTTGGGGTCCAGGAGCTAACCTAGTCATGTGGTGAGTTGGGGGTGGATGGACACTTAGGGAAGAACACCAACATCCAAGGAGACTTAAGAGGCGGACTGGAGGAAGTGGACATCTTAGTTCTTTTAAAAAAAAAGTGATATGAGAAAAGTTGCCATGCATTGGGACAAGGAAAATGCTTTTGACCAGAGAAAGTTACTCTTGGTAAAAAGAAGCCTTTTAAGATTTTTTTAACATCTTTAGAATCCAGAGATAAGTAGCTGTGGGTGAGGAAGTTTACTGTAAGATGAAAATTATCCATTATATGAAATTTTGTATAATCAAACATATCTTTGAGCTTAAATAATGGTAAGGCAAAAATCTCATGAGAATGTTTGAGCAGCAGCAGCAGCAGAAGTCCCACCTAAAAGAAATTGCTTAATAGGGAGAAACCAAGCAAGTATATTTTCAGTCGTTTCCACCGTCCCTCTCTCTCTCTCTCTCTCTCTCTCTCTCTCTCTCTCTCTCTCTCTCTCTCTCTCTCTCTCTCTCTCTCTCTCTCAACATCCCTATTGGCTGTCTTCATCATCATCGATTGCAGCTTTGTTCATACTGCGCATGATTGATGCCCCTGATTAACTATGCCAAAATGCAGCAAACTCTCATCACACACATTTTGTAGGTTACTTAGTTTACTTGTATGGTTTCAACAGAATTTTTATTGATTCAATACAGAAGATGAAAAGGCTAGATTTCCCCAAGTCACATGTATGTAGGTATGTATCAAAGTTAATAACATTAAAAATGATGTCCATGTGTGCAAAGATGTAGATTATATATGTTTGAATAAGTGTTTCTATGCGATTCACATAAATGTGATACATTTGAATGATGTGTGATGGCTTCTTTTCATCCATTTCAAAATGAAGAATATAGCTAAGCTTGTATAAACTAGGTTTTGTGAACTAATCTTTTTTTATTTAACTGCCAGTGGGAATGAATGACTAGTAATTGCCTATTTCTGAGAGCTAATATTTTCTTCTCTTCCTCTTGTGAAGTCTTGAACTATATATATATATATATACCGTACGACTCTGTGAGTCCTAAGGCACACTGTATAAAATACTGTAACATGTCTATTTTCTTGCATTTTAGAGTACTTTATTGTAATGATTATTATTATAATTACTTTGTGTTATGGTCTGGCGCTCTGTTCATGTATTATACTAACCATATAGAGTTTTTGAGAATTTTTCCAAGAGCGTCTCATTTCTTTATTGTGCAATATTTTGATGCGAGAAGGATGCTCCTGTATCACTGTTATTTGCAGATGTTCCAAGAATATGCAGCTCTGAGGTTATCTGTCTGTCATTTATGTAAATATACACCCCTGGCCAATTGCTGGCATGTATCATCATAACTTGACTGACCATATGCATCTCTCATGCTGAGGTGAAGGTACAGTCCATCTCATGCAGTGGCTGTTCATTTGTTTTCCTTTTTTTAACGATTAAGGTTTCTTCTTTGTAACACTAAATGGTATGATAGAAGGATCTCTCAATATGGAGTCTTTATGCAAGGGAAAGGAGTTGGTGCCAATCAAAGTTTTTTTCCCCCAAAGGGTGTGGTATTAATAAAGCACACGAATTGTATAGTTCTCCATTTACTTTTTTATATGTTTATGTAGATATGTTTTAAAAGAATAAATGACTTGATTGCAGCCATTATTTAAGAACAATGATAAATAATTACGAGGTAGGATGAAAACCAGCACTGCTCAATGGTGGGATATTCTATGTATTGATGTTTTGATCTTAAAGTTTTCTTTTTATTTTTTTTTTTTTTTTTAGTGACAGCCATATCTGTATACTGATTCTGCCATAGGAATTTGTCTCTCATGTTAACTTTAAAAATATTGTAGATGGGGCAGAGATGATTTGTGGAGATTAGTTCCTTTTTATATTATGGTCTTTTTAGAAAATATAATTTTTAACAGGTTAGAGTCAGACATCTGTATATTAGACTCTCAGTACTTGGAAGTTGTAAGATTTTCTCAACCAAGTACAAATTATAAGAAAATATATAATTTTAAGAAATTATTTTTAAAGCCACAGAATTGCAATAATAAAATATTACTGGAGTGAAATGTAACAGTTTATTCTAATTTTATAGAATTTTAAAGGTTATTCCAGCCACACTTCAGAATTGATTATTTTTAGAATCCATTATATAAAAACTGATGGATAGGGAGCCTTAATTATTGATACAATTAGCATTTTATATGGTAATACTTGGTGCTCTGTATTTCACAGACTTCCTTACTGCTGGCTTTACCCATCAAGTTTAGCCATTGTGTCACTGGAAGCTCCTGTAGGAAGTGCATATTACCACCAATTTAGTGACCATATACATCCAGACTAGTGTAGCTATTCTAGATAATCCCTTCATCAAACTTCCAAATTAAAAATAAAAAAAAAATCTGAATTTAATGTTAAAATGTTAGGGTAGCAAACTTGACATCAAAATTCTGTTGCTAATCTACAGTTACAGTCCTTTTCATTAATATCTGATGCTTTTCAGGTATTTATATTAATGTTATTTCCTTCAGTTTAGGACAGCAATATTCATCTGTCATGAGCTTCGGTGAAGTTGAAAAATGAGTGAATGTTTTAGAAATGCAACCTATGGAGTGCCACTCACATAATGTAGCAGTGAATTCTCTCTTTAGAGCACAAAAGAAGGTTGTTTACAAAAAGATGTAAGGATCACATAGTTCTGCTATTTACAAAACTTGGCTGCTGGATTTATTGTAAAAGTAAATTGTGCTTTCTGAACAAGGCTGATAGGTTGGTTGGATCTAGATTTAGACCCACAGTCACTACTGCAGTTAACCTAAATTTTGAATACTTTATCTCATATAGTGGCTCATATTCCAGGTTTTGCCTTTGGGAGCGAGTATCTTGGAATCCATATTGCTCATACTTTACAGCTTACTCTTGAATTTCAGAATTATCACACAGTACTTTTTCTGAAGGAAATTTAGACCTTTTATTTTCTTTAATTCTATGAACATGATCTGTACTTTCAGCAGTTGTACAAAAAATCTTATTTCTAAGAAGCTAATTTGTAAGTTTTATTGTGAAGAGTTTTTCCTTGAAATTTGACATCAGCAGCATTATAATGTTCATGTTTAATTTGTTGAGACTCCTAACTGCAAAAGAAAGACTGATGCACTACATACATTCCGCATACAGAGCGAGAGCAACCTGGGCATATATGAATTGAAACCTAATCCCCTTCCCCCACCCCACCCTGTACCTTTGATATTCAACCCTTTGAATCTAAATCCTTAATTGTTCCATTACACAAAAATATTTATAAAATCTGATGATTCTCTCATAACCGTACAAAATACGCAATTATTGTTTTAAGTAGGCAGTCATTGCATTCTGTTGTTTTCATCTTTTTAGTTCCCATGTAAAAATTCAAAAAGGAAATTTAGGTGTAACGTGCATTTAACTCGGAATTTGTCTGTACTACAACTTAAAACAGTTTTGTCTGAGTAGGCCTTTACTAGATGCAGTGAAGAGTGGCATATATAATAAAATACCAGTGATAATTACTCATATTTTGGTCAAGAGAACAAACCAAACAGACCGATGTGCGTTAGTGGGTTCCTTGATGTTGATTGTATGAATTTCCCAGCTCCCCAAGCAAGCTACCTATTCAAGGTTCCTCCTTGATACCACAGTTGTATCTACTTGTCATGGGAGAAAGGTGTGATATCAGCATGGAATCATCATCCCCCTTAATAATTGTTACTATATATCTCAGAACTGCTAGTATCTATTTTTCTTAATCTCTAATGTGCATTAGTATGTCTGCAAAGTATTCATGTGCATGTGTCTGTGTGATTGTGCAAATTTGGTTCCCATGGAATAGGTGTGGGTGGATTTGTGGTTGGAACCTTGTGTAAGAAGCTTTCACCAGACTACATCCCAGTTGAGTATCTATGTTCAGTGTTCATAGTCCAATTGCATTGAGTTCATATTTTGTGATTTGTAGTTGCCAATTTTGAATAAGACGTTAATAAATGAAACATGTACTAAAATGTCATTTCTTTATCCAGTTGTCCTGAGAATATATGGTATATTTACACTGAACTCTATACAGTATTGCATCAAAATACTAGCTGATCTATCAGCAGAGCTTAACAACTCTTGACCCAAAGCAAAGTACCAATGTCACTATAACAACTGTGGAAAACTAATCTAGATCTTTCTACAAACTGAAACATAATTTCCTTCCAAAAACAGGGAGCAATCTATTAAGACACTAAAGATGAAGTCTAATTTGAATTACTGACCCACAAGGAAAGAAACAAGTTGTTACACAGGACACTAAAAGCTGTTTGTGTGCAAGTGTGTTGGAGGGGAAGTGGTTGTACCATGGATAATGACATTCAAAATAACCAGCTAACAAGATATGTAAGACTTTTAGCCATCCCTCCGAGAACAAAAGACATTTGGATAAAATATGGAAACAGAATGGAAGTTATCAGAAGCACTTTAAAAATAAAAACTAATTTATCAGAATTTAAGAGCATTTAGCTAACAGGAAACTGAAAAGGAACTACAAAACTGATATTGGAGAGCTTAATTTTTAAAAAAAAATAATTAATTGCAATTTTATGACAACTTTATACTAATCAGATATATACAAGCCAACTAATTTGCAAACAAAGCAATTCTAAAAATATATAAATTTTTATAATAAAATTTGTTCTTTGGATACTTGCCTACTGTTAAAATTAGCTTACTTGCCCATGCCATCAAATACTGAATGGCTGCCTGGATGACTGTCTAGTTTACCTGTTCCCCACCAGGTGTGTTTCAAATGTTTAAGTTCTTGTCAAATTCTCCTTGACAACCCACTGAGCCACTAAGTTGTGGGGATGCTGGGTGGGTCTACTTTAACAGAAGGTAAGTATCCAAATAAATTTTATTATGAAAATTTATACTATTTGAGATGAATGTTACCTACTGTTAAAGTCATCTGATTCCCCCACTGAGAAGAGATGGTGGGTAGTGCCAAACCGCTCAGCTAAACGAAACTAAAGGTTTCTTGCATGAAACCCAAAACACTCTTACCTGATGTGGAATCCTGATCTTAAAGGGCCAGAAGTTGGATTCCATTCAGAGGGGCCTGGCTCTCATGTGTGTGCAGCGAAGAGCAGCCTTGCTGAGAAAACCGCTTCAACTAGAATGAAATGGACGCACCGTGAGGGGACCCTGTGCCTGGGTCCAAAAGCCCTATAAAATGACAGTCACTAAAAATAAATAGCTTGACGACAGAAAGGTATACGATCCTATATAATACATGTATACCTTCATGCTCCCCAAATTACTAAAACCTGGGATTTAAAACAAACATCTTAAAAGATTGCTCTTTATGAATAAAGGTAAAAGACTTGACCCGCACAGCAAATTTCTCATGATTTCATGCTTAGCCTAATCAAACAAACTGCACAGAAAACCTTGTGTTCTTTGTAATCACAGACATTCTAGGTCTCTCCCACCAAGAAAACCAAATGGTTAACTTTGCCTCTTCCAGGTCACAACCTTTTGACAAAGACATCTAGGTTTTCTAAAACCACAAAACAAAAGGTTAACTTTGCCTCCTCAAGGCTTAACCTTTGACAGAGATGTTCTAGATTCTAAAATCACAGAATACAAGGATAACTGCCTCTTTCCTGGCTTAACCTATCTAAGTAAGTTTTAATTGTCCCAACATGACAGAGAACTGTTTCCTCTTCTTCCCCACCAGAGGTTAAATGGAATTCTTACAGTTCTCTGAAAAGTTTGCCCTAATCTCATTCTCAGCTACATTGCAAAAAGATAAAATAGCATTTCCTTACAACAGCCTTAAGGAGAGTGGTTGCAATAAATTTACTCTTTTTAACTTGAATAGTGCTAAATAAAAGCAGTTTTTCTACTAAATAATTCAATGGGCCTCATTCCAGAACCTCAAAAGAATCTGCAGATAAACTTTTGACCTGTGTCTAAATCCAGAGAGAGATTGATACAGTACTGAGTTGAAGGAGCTTCCATCTCAACTTATTTCAAAACCTTACAGCTGCTGATCATCAGCCAGATCTAATAGCACAAGACACAATACCAAGGAAAGTATGGAACGATAACCTTGAAAGTAGACAGCAAATAAGTCTTACTAAACCCAAGAAAGCAGAGAAACTTTCATGTCTACAAGGTTCCAGCTGCTGAAAATTCCTCTAGAAAGGGCCCTGGGCATAAACAAACCGCTCCTTCTGACACAAGGCCACAGTTGTTCTCTGCCTGATTAAGGATAGAACCCATGATACCTTTGAAAATCCCCTATTGGGAGGAGACAGTCAAGCATCTCTAAGCAGCTAAATGCTAGATGCAGAAGTTAGTGAGAGTGCATGAAACTCTGTAGTCCGAGTCAACTTTCCCTTAACGGAAAAATAAGAGAGCTAGAAAGTTCGAAAATCATTTTCTTTCGAGGCTACTAGGGCTCTACAGGAGTCACTGAGCAATTCTTGAACATGGAAATTGCTCAACACAGTACTTCCTTACAGTAGCTAGAGGAGGAAAGCCTGTGAATCTGAAACAGGCCAAATTTAAAGAAACACATCCACTGATCAAGCCTGAGGGCCCTCAAAGGAGTAGTGATCGACTCGTTCCTGTTCACCTGCATGCTAATAAGTCTACAATGAGTGGTCATCTAATCCCACAGCAACTGTTGAACTTGCATATGTACTGTAATGGCTACTCTGTAAGTGGTTTTGTTCTTCTGAATCCCCAATTGCCAAAAACATAGTCCTTCCACAGAATGTTATCTCTCAAAGAAGCAATCTTTCCACCATGACTTTGTTTTGACCAAGAAAAGCTGCTGGACATCTTCAATGGTCTTTCCACTGCCCTGACACCTAGTAAGCTTTACCTGGTGTAGTGTTGACCCTTCTATGTTGTATGTAAGTGTAACAACACTAGTCAAAATTCTTTGCTTCATGTTGGATGAGAGAGGGAAAAAAAACCCAGGACGTAGATTTAAGAATAAAATGGTCAACTCTTGGTTTCAGCATCCCTCTTACAGAACCTAGCAACAATGATGGTCCTGGATTACTTACAAGTTTAATGAACACTAGCTGTTAAGTTGTAATCTTTTATGCTGAGGCTGAACTGTAATGAGCCTGATTATTCTGACAAAATCCCCAGTGAGGCCATGTTTCTTAACAAAGAAAGCCCTTACCACTTAGGAAGCTTCCTTCTGGGCTAAAATTCTTCAAGAAGCAAGTGCTTATTCGTCTTCTGACAGGCAAGCCTGCAAATTCAAGAATCATCCCCACATCACTAGATAAGAATGAGGAGTGAGGGAAGTCGACTAAAATTCATATTGCATAGAGACTAAGCCAGCTGAAGCAAAAGATCCTTGGCCTTTGGCATACTGTCGAGAGTTGGCCAACTTGAAGCAGCTGACTTAGATGAAAATATTTCTTGCTCCTAAAAACTGACCCCATCCCTAACCATTCAGACACACCTTGTATTCACCAAAGTATGGTTTACGTCATGTTCTCAGTTCTTAACACGCTTTTCCTGAACCAAAATGGGAGCAAAAGGTGGAGCTAAAGAGGAAGCCTCAATACTAACTAAAGCATTAGCAAAGACAAAATCTAGACTTAGTATGGATAACTAGAGAAGAAGGACCTGAGAAGGGGAGAAATGACATGTTGATAACCTGACCTAGCTAACTGCTTTGCAATCTGCTTCCCTTCTCTTCCTATAGTACTAACCAACTTCAGCAGAAAGTCCTTCGAAAATCCCTACTTCCTCACATCTATTCTGCAGATCACACTTAAAACCACTACAGCAGGCGTAAACAGTGTGTATCTCCTAAAAAATTAACACTCTGCTAACAAAGTAATCATTCCTACAGACGCTGACGTCCTTAGCCTTGATTCCAGTGGAGGCATCCTAGGAAAAATAATGTTCAGTACCATGACAGCAACAAAAAGCATTGGAACACCAACAGTCCCTATACCCAATGGCAGTAAGAATTCTGACTCTAGACAGTCATCTGGGCAGCCATTCGATCTTTTGTTTGAAGGCCGACCTGCCTATTGGGGCACGGAGATGTACGCTAACTTTAACAGTAAATAAGATTCCCAAATAATGAATAATGTTGCCAACTAGTGTTTTGGTCTGTCATTTTAGTGAAATCATACAAAATCCAGTCTAAATACACTTCCAAACTTAAAAGTGTAAACTAAAGCTGGCCATACACCTAGGGAACTGACTATGATTTTTTAACAATGGCACAAAATAGTTAGTGGATGTATACTAAGACCAAATACTCCCTCACTCACTGACCATTGCCTTCAGCATTACTATGTTCCTCTGAAGATTTTTAATTTCTTATGGTTACTATTGCAAATTATACTACTATCAGTCTGGTACATCAATTACCATAATTATACAGAAAACATTCAACTCGTTAGTACATTTAACATCAATCACTACATTCAATCAAACTCAACAACAACTTGGAAAATAAAAAGTAGCTGATCTTACTATTAATGTGACCAATTTCACTGCAAAGAACTTCTACCACTGTAAAGATGCCATATAGTGTATATGTATAACGGCTGTTGTACTCCTTCCTGATGAAGGTAATCATGGAGAAGATGACCGTCAGCTGATGATCTTTCCAGGTGATATCCCTGCTTATTCAATACCCATCTAATAACCTGAAATAATAAAACGATTTTTTATACTGTGTACTACATTTAAGCGAAGCACTGTAATACAAGTACAGTACAGTAATTATTTACATTTCTGTAATTGAGCTTCATTTTAAATCATAGGTGTGACATGCTGAAGTGTTTATCAAAAGAGTATAATGATGATGGTAATCAATATCATAGTCAGTCATTCTACAGTATACAGTTTAACAAAAGTTCCTCTGTAATCCTACACTAATTGTCAAAATAATCGTGTGGTCCTGAACACCTTTTGAAGGCATTCAAGGCTGCACAATACAAAATTCAAACATCACTCATTAATGACCGTACACAGAACAGTATGGGACTACGGTATGAAGTTAACGTAATTTACAACTCCACCAACCTTTGAAATCTAGCTTTCTCCTAATTTCATTCCGATTTGATTAGGAGTTTTAGTCCTTAAGGCAAAGTACTGGAACCTATCAACTTTCTCTAATACAGTACTATTATACAACTAACAGTTACCCATAACTTATGAAATAACATTAGGTATCTATTTCTTTGTTTCTTACTACAAGAACTTATGATTCAATGTGAAGCATATCATATTTGAGACTTGTAGCTATAGTCTATTTTTCTAAGGCAAAACATATTCCCTGTTCAAGCAAATAGTAACCTAGATATGTTTTCCAAGGGATTCTTTAGCAAGGTTTTCCGACACCAAAGCAATTCTGAAAACTTCCTGAAACACTTGAGCACCTAAGAACCAAGAACTTGCAAAGTCATGGGACCTATGAATACAAGTATGTACCATTAGTGTCACCCGAGTGATGCTGATGCCCACTAGCACTAAGGAAAAGAATTTGCCTGGTAACAGCTTTTGAAGCAACATATGTTTGCTTTGTTACATGTATCTGCCAATTCTTCTGGTAGCCACCACTGCAAACCAGTTGTAGCTGAACATGCAAAGAAAACAACTTGCCCTAAAGGAGTTGATGGATAATTACCCATCATCATTCAGCGAATGCTTGGTTCACCCCCAAAAATATTTTCAATTGGTTCCATAACCTGTTTTGTAAGAGGTTACCAGTATTCATCAATATCAGACATGGGACCTTGGAACTGCTCCAGTGTAATCTACCACAACCTAGTTGGTTTTTGACGAAAAATCATATTGGCTTCATGTTTTTGCCTCCTAATATGACTGCACTCATTCAACCAATGGGCCAAGGTGTTACTGTTGCAACGAAAGTGCTATAACAGAGGACGTTCCTCGAGGAAGAAATGGTGGTGTTCAGGGACAAGCTGGACAATCAGCAAGGCTTGGATACATTGGGGGAACTGACTCTAGAGAATCTGCTAAGTATTCACCAAAACCTGCCACATACAACTTTGCAGAAGCAACAACTCACTGCATGTGAAGGACACCTGCTTGATGTGCCTCACTGGACTAAACGTAGGAACCACATCCTCTTGTTGCACCACAATTGAAGCACCAACAAGCAGTAGAGAAACGCTGATGTAACGCCATTCATACTGCATGGCTGGGAGGGGGGGACAGGTTGGCTAGCAATAGTTGATATAGATGCCTCACGAAACCAAATGCTGTCAACAGAAGCCAAATTATAAGCCAGTACATCTACCAAAATGGTATCTAGCTTAGATTTAGCTGAGGTGCCTGACAATGAAGCAGAAGCCATGAAAAAGAATATTAGAGGTTGCAGGAAAGAAGGACCTGTGCAGCTGAAAATACAGATGATACAGGTAGAAGAAATAGATCACAAGGAGAAAAGGCATGGAAGGAATAGTGAGACTGAGATACACACACCAATGAAACAGGTTCAACAAAAGATTGAAAAATATTATATAATTAGAACTGGAACAAACAGCAGAATAATGCTTAGCATACCATTATTGTTAATTCTCTTAAATTAAACTTACCATCCTACCATTAGGACCTACACAAGGCATCAATAATTTGTGTGACAATTTATGCTTTCCAAAACTATCTTTGGCTAGTGGGCCAAATGCCTAACCCATCAAGATGGATGAGACTCAGACGTCTAGGGGTACAAAACAACTTAACCCCAAGAACCAACCTGCAGTGTCTCCCAACTGTCACAGGAAAGTACGACTGCAAACTCAGGCAACTGATAGACAAGGCCACTGACACCTTTCCTCTCAAAGGGGATCACAAGAAAAAGAGTGCACAAGGGGGAGGGGGGGGTTGCACATTGGTTAATCATAACTAGAATTCAGTCAAGCCCTTAAATGCTATAATAGGACTAACACCCTGTCTAATTTTAGAATATGTTTTTCCTACACTGAAGGAGGAGCAGAGGGTAGAGATGAGGTTGTAGGATCAGGTCTAGGCCAAAAAGAAGGTGATGAGACTTACGTCTGAATTAAAATGATTTTCAATATTTTAAACTAAATGATAACTACAAAATACTACTTAGGATAGGATGTTAAGTACTTTATACGGAACTGCACTACTGTATACTACAATATATGCTATGAGATTTAACCCCAGGGTACCCTCTTGATTAGGTTACATGCCAGTCTTCATTACTTATTTCCTTACTGGAAGGGGCAGACCCCCGAGCTGTGTGTTTAGTTGAGGACACCTTAATAGGGAAAACTGGACAATTCTACACACCTCTACATTTTAAGAACTTTCTCATGTACAGTTATCACAAATATTACTACAGTTGGACACTAAAATGGGAAAATTAATAAATAGCGAGAGCCAATTAACAGGAGCTTATTTTATGCAAGAGGCAAAAGAAAAAAGAATGTAAAAGTTGGCAAGAAGAGAAATCTGAAGCAATGAGAAAATAAAAGTTTTGACATGCAGAGATGGTCTAACATTAAACAAATGAAGAGAAAGAAAAGTATTCAGTCATGGCACCTGGGTTAGTATGTACGAAAAAGCATGGCCAAGGCCTTTAGGTAGTGCTTAAGGGTGTAAAGTACTGTATGTTCCCAGTTTCAATCAATTCACGTATGCCCTGGGTTGTGATAGCCTTGTTCATATCAAAAGACAGACGTGCTATGAAATTGAGTTCTAGACCGGAGGTATGGACTTGAAAAGGTTAGTTATAGCTTCCACCCAGAATTCTGAATGATTATCTTGTGCATAACTGAACACTTACCTTCAGGAGTTTTGATAAAACTTCATATTTATGTAAAGAGTTCAGGCCAGCGAGGTTCAATTTCAAATCAAGCCTTATAACGGGCATATACTTCAAGTCCTTAAATTCTTCTACAAAGATGTAAGAGTTATCAACATTAATTTTCTGTGCTTTGATTTCATCAACAATCCCTTTTCTGTTATCACCGGCACCCATGGAATGAACTCTACTATTTCTGTCCATATTTGGTAATAGCTTAGCAGGACTGACATCATAACCTGCTATTTTCTTACTCTTGAAGCAGTTTTGAGAGAACTGGTAACTGTAATGGCCATACCCTGAGTTACTTGTAAAACATCGGCCAAGGTTTCTCACACTGCAATGATAAAAGGGAACTGGGCTGGAATTTACTGCAAACGATGAAACTAATTCTGCACAAAAAGTTGTTGGCACTGTCAGCAACTGAACTATTTCATCAAATGCATTCAGTTCAGAGGAGAGTTTTAAAGTTCTTTTCTGATTATAATGAGCACTGGGGTGACTGTCAAAATTTTCAATGGTTAAATTATCCTTAATCTTATTTTTCCTTTTCAGCAGATTTCTAAGATCTGTGTTTTTGTTATATTCTGATTTTGACAAGGAAACACTTTTAGAAACACTTTGATAAGGTCTTTCAAATTCTTTACTTTCAAGAGATCTCAAGTAAGACGTCATTAATTTCCTTCCTGAGTCTCTTCCAAGTTGCATTGCGCCTTTCTGCTGAACTTGCAGAACAATGTCCTCGAGCTTCTTATCATACAGACCTCTGCTGAAGGGAAGATCTACTTCAAACAATATTCCTAGAAGTAGTAATGCACAGTAGAAAACCAGCAGCTGAAGAGGATGAAACTGAGAGCATCCCATTATTCTTAAGTCTGAGCACTCCAAACACACAAAGTTCCTAACTAGTACGTATATTGCACTACAAACACGAAACTGAAAGCAAAGAGAAAAAATAGAAAATTTACTTACTAAATATGTACATAGTATGTTTCCATTTACCAATCCCAGATTATGAGTGATTATATTATCAACTATATGTACGGTATGCTTTTAAATATTACTTAAATCACTACCATGTACAACATCAATACAGAACTGTAATATGATCATGTATGGAAAATTTATACAGACTTCATAATATACAAACTATAAATGCCACAAGAAAAATGCATGAGGAGGAGACACTCGTGTTAAAATGACTAAGGTTACCAAGGGAGGACAACCGTCATTTGCACAACAATGCCTTGAGGGAGAAGACAAGAATTTTTAGCACTGCAAGCATTTTAAGACCATTTGATGGGTCACTTGGTGGTGCTGATGCCCAAGTAGCCTTATCAGTTGTCCCAACTTCTACCATGTGTGAGAGCCCATGAGGTCCAGGGTATCACACCATCTGCGTATTCATGAGGAACTCTTCCGAGGTTCAGGTAATGAGGGCATGGCAGACCATCTCTGCTTCATCCTGTTTGAGAGGGATGTTCCACACAAACCCATGACACATTCTGCTTAAGACCTGGGGTGGTTGTTTCCCCTGGACCCCAAATTTCAGGACTGGGAGCTGATCAATTCAGTTAGAATGGTTGGTTGTCTGGTTTCACATCCCCAAAGCCAACTCAAAGTCCTTTAAATAATAACTTTAGGCATCAAAATGTGATTGTGCCCATACAAAATGGGAAAAGATATGGCAATATGCATGGTGTAAAAGGTCTGAAGAAACAAAGTTCTTTCTCACTTGTGATTTTTATTCAGACAATACAACAGTGGCAGGAGGCTCAATACACTGAGCTCTGAACAGCCAAGACATCAGGAACAGTGGGCCATTAATCAAGTCCAGGGAGATGGAAGAGGGTGGGTCTCTGAATGCACAGACAAGACCACATCTTTTTCAGATGGTCAAATCTGGAAGACTGGTTCACTGATAAAGTAGCCATTAGTTAGGTTACCACTAAGGCATTCTTAATTTGAAATATAAAATCTTTGACTTGGAAAAATATTATTATGCAACAGTCCATGGTGAACTAAGAGTGAATCTGTCTCACTGCAGGTCTGCTGTGGTGGATGGGATCACTTTGACAATCATTGTCATAAATGAACTAGAAAAGAAAAAGTGAACATATGTTGTAACCAAAGAGATTGGTACAAGATTGTTGGTACACTTTCTGTGCAACCATGTTGCTTGTGAATAACCTGTCAACTCTTGTTTTTTGATGACAATTATGTTTTGAGTATGTCATTATATTAACTGAGTTTGTGCTGGTCCTAAACTCAGTCAATTATGTTTTATCCTTCATCAACACAAAAATCACCAACAACAATGCACCATTCCAAACCAGACGTTTTATGTTTAGTTTGATTTGAAATATGTGCTTCCCAAAATAAGAAAAAGATAAAGTGTTAGGTACCTATTGCATTAACAGACTGTAAAATATTTATAAATAAAATTAGCAGGGTTAAGTAGTGACTGTATGATTTACGCCCCAAGATGGCTCAAAAAACCCATTGCTCTGAGTGGTTCCTAAGAGAAAATAAAGACCATGACAGTGGGATCAATACAAGCACATGCCGAGGTCTCATCTGTAATTTGTGCATGCACTGATCATCACCATCAGCAAGTGGGTGTCGGCAAGCTATCCATTGAGCATGTTTTAAAAAGAACTGAAAGGTCCAGCAGCATCAAAGGTCAAATAATCCAACACAGTACATACCATTTCATACCTTTTTTTTTCAAACAAAGCTTAACATCTAAAACATAACCCCATAAACACTACTGTCGAGAACCACACATAACTTAAAAAATTAATCAAATTATGTACATACACTAACAGGTCTATGACAGGCAGGGCAGACAATACAGTCTTCCCCAAAGCTAAATCAAAATCCTTCAAAGAAGTAAAACACCCCATACAAACGGTTAACAAACATATTAAAAGGTATTTCTCCTGTGATTTTTATTCAATACATCATTTCACAAACCATTTTCAACCCTCCGCTGCCCACCATGAAAAACCAAGCAAAACTGTTGACTTGGAAAAATATGAGGCAACAGGTGACTGATAAACAGGACCACATCACTGAATGATAACAATAAACAATTACATACAACCATACTATTATTTTTCTACACTTTTTTGCTTTAAGGTGTTGGTCCTAGTTCAGTTAATTGTTTTATCCTTCCTCCAATACCAGTGTCCCATTTTTTCGTTCCCACTAAAACCAGTGTCCATTCAGGTCCAGGATAACTGCAACAAGTACTATCTGTAACAAAATGCCAAAGTAGTTATATTCTATTCACGGGAAAAATTGCACTTTACTGACACCTACAGTAATTTGGGTATTATTTTATAAGTTGCTGTTGCTTCACGATATCCCCTACATTTCTGAAAAGAGCTCTTCATTCTCGCTATTTTGAACCCCATAAACACTCAGATGATGAATGAAAAATTAATCAAATTACGACTTATAAGAAGATAATACCTTATGGCTAATAATGCAAAACTGTATGGTAAACATCCCTAGGTTACGTTATACTTTTAGTCCCTATCATTTAACATTTCTGTGACCCATTGTGGCTTTTCATGATTTAACAAAGGTTAAAAGCAAAAATTTAACCAGGTTTTGCAAAGAAGCCTAGGTCGCCATTCATCCTAACCAACCAGCCAGGATAACCAACCTACCTGTAGCTACAGTATTTGGTAACCATATGCAGTTTTTACTTTTCAACAGTTTTTTCTACACTTTTAGGGGTTCTGATACTGGTGGTGCATCTGTTTGTTGTCGGCCAAAATTTCCTTCGCCGTATTTAGTACTGGCCGTGGGGGCGTTGGGTACCCATACGTCAACAAGTTATTGCACTTGCCGGACGGAATACGAACCGTTCGAAACAGACGTAGCCGTGCATTTAAGATCGTTAAACCCTTTATGGACTTCGAATTACAGGTTAATTAGACTCGAGCGCCAAAAATGAAAGGTAAATTCACTTATCAACCAAAAAACAGTAGAAAAAGTCATTATTCAATATTTTTCTAAGTATTTCTAGGGCGTAATTTACACTTCGAGAAGCCCCCTCATAATACTGTCAATAAGCCTTAATATGACATGGATATATAGTCTTGTGCTTTGCCTCGAAGATTTAACCAAGGTTAAAAACAACTATGGGCAAGAATATAACGCCAACTATATATAGCTAAAGCAAGACCCAAATTTTCATTTATTTAAGACGGCTCACATTTAATGTTATACACTTTATAATTGAGCAAAAACGTTATTCAATATTTCAAATGCGATAATTTACATTGATTAAAATCGCACGCTTCGGCGGCTTCACGCAAGGAATCACGAACTGTAACGTTTACGTTTACTTTCCTTTCCTCCGAAATCGAAACTCTCGTACATTTTTGTTTGTTTTACTACTATACATTCCAGAACGAAAGGCTTCTCGGGGATTAAAACAGCATTAAAGAAGAGTATTCTCATGCTGCGACTATTCTCATCGATTCCACAGTCTCTTTTCTTCACATAGCAGATATTGTGATTCCGTTTAATCGTACGTCTGCCAGCACTGTCATTCACAAACTTCGCAACTGGCCTCGTAATTACTCTAATACTCAATTAGCACTACCATGCTATCTTTCCATCTTCACTTTCAAATCACTAAAGGGGTAAATATGATACGAATTATTCCCGTAAATGCCCAGGGGAGGGTGGGAGGCTGGGGTAGCTTGTTTCACGTGTCATTCAGCCCCTGGGGTATTTCTCTACCGTGTTGGCACGGCCAAGTTGCCAACTCCTTCTCGGCATCTTCCGTTATCCTGTCGTACAGACACGTAATATGTTTTGCCTTTGACACCAGTTATTAAAAAAAAGCATTCATTCCTTTTTGTACAATACCTCTAGCAGTTACTAAGGTAATGATGGCTAGATTAAAAACCTTTTTTGTTTTCATTACTAGAATCGAATTGGAAAAACGTTAATCTTTTGGGTAAACATTACAAAAAGACAGATAAATATCATTTGACATGAAAAAAAACATAACAATAAAAACACTTACACATTACCCACTCAAATTGACGAGAAAAATTGTGATAAAACTGTTGTTTCTGTAAAATTATGTATCTAGATTTCACAGTAGCTTCTTTAAAATAAAAAAAATGGATAGCAATTTTAATGTTGTCGAGTTCTGCTCGTGAAATATGGTTATTCAAAAACAGAATGTTCTTGAATGTTTGATCAGAAATTCTATGAAAACTACAGCTTCATATAACACAAAAAGTATTACGCTATTTCAAAAGATGAATTGTGTAAGCATTTGGCTACGAATTCGTAAAATACTGATTACATTGTATTTAGATATTTTTCTTTAAATATTCAAGATTTATTGTATTAAACAGTAAATCCTTTTTTTCTGTTTTCTCCAAAAACTGGCCTTTATTGCGCTTAACAGTATACCTTTTTTCTCTCCAAAAAATGGCCTGAGATTTATTGCACTTAACAGTATATTTTTTCTCTGCAAAAATGACCTGAGATTTATTGCACTTAACAGTATATCTTTTTTCTCTCTCAAAAAATGGCCTGAGATTTATTGCACTAACAGTATATTTTTTTCTCTCTGCAAGAAATGACCTGAGATTTATTGCGCTTAACAGTATATTTTTTCTCTGCAAAAATGACCTGAGATTTATTGCACTTTTTTTTTTTTTTCTCTCTCCAAAAAATGGCCTGAGATTTATTGCACTTAACAGTATATTTTTTTCTCTGCAAGAAATGACCTGAGATTTATTGCACTTAACTATATTTTTTCTCTGCAAGAAATGACCTGAATTTAAGTTACCTTTTTTTTTCTCTCTCAAAAAAATGGCCTGAGATTTATTGCATTGATATTTTTTTCTGCAGAAATTTTTATCTTTTTTTTTCTCTCTCTCCAAAACTGGCCTGAGATTTATTGCACTCAATCTTTTTTTTCTCTCTCAAAAAATGGCCTGAGACTTATTGCACTAACAGTAAATCATTTTTCTCTCTCTCTCAAGAAATGGCCTGAGATTTATTGCATTTAAAAGCATATCTTTTTCTTCTCTCCAAAAATTGGCCTGAGATTTATTGCCAACAGATATCCTTTTTCCTCTCCCCTCTCTCCAAAAATAGCCTGGCCTGTTTATCATTATGATGAAAACTCCACAAGCTTTCGAAAGTGTAATGTAAAATGGTGCCGGGAAAACCAACGGAAATCTTTTTCTTCACATATTTAGACATCACTCAACCTTGGTAAAGGCAGATTGGACTCTCGTGTTTGCAATTTTGGGTTTATTTGCAAATTTGCGACTCTTATGCAAGTGAAGAGGACTTACCTGGAATTTGGTATTTCTTGTCTTATTCAGTCCATTTTCAGCAGTCGAGTCAGTCGGCAATTTCATTACGGTCTGAAGTTGTTGTTTCCTGGTAAGGGCCTTCGGTTACCTAAAAAGATTTGGATCCTGTGAAATAGATTGTTCGTGTTACAATAGAACAACTTATATACATACATACATACACACACATACATATATACATATATATATAAATATATATATATATATATATATATATATATATATATATATATATATTTCTGACTCCCAATCAGGATCAAACCCAGGTCTTTCAATTGAAAGGCAAGACCTGGGTTCGATCCTGATGTGAGAGTCAGAAATTTATTCATTTCTGTTTCACGTGTGATTGAGTGCTGATTACTTATATGTGTGTGTGTGTGTGTGTGTGTGTGTGTATATATATATATATATATATATATATATATATATATATATATATATATATATATATATATATATATATATATATATATATATATATATATATATATATATAGTATATAAATAAATATCATCAGCAAACATCGCCCATTCTACAAGATTTCTCATCCCATTTTCTTACATGACAACTTTGCATATATAATATATTACGATCTCGCTTTTGAAAGATCGACAGGTTCTTTACTGAAAATAAGTAGTTGGGCTGAAATGACTGACGAGAGGTGACAAACAAAGGAGAGAGGAGCAGAACAAATACAAAAAAAGTTTACCTTAAAATTGATTTATTTACAGTAAGCTAACATAATGTACAGTTGAGTCAAGGTTCAATTAGAATAAAAATGAACATTATACAAATGAATTAAACTCATTACAGCAGCAACAATCAAAAAACAAAGAAAAAAGAGATAAAGACTCAGTACACAAATGAACATGAAAAAAGTATCAAAACATAGGCATGGGCAGTTCAACAAACTTCATGTAACCGTACAACATAATCAATAATTAAGTAACATGAACCCTCAAACAATATAAATAATATGATACCAAGGCAGGTATAACAAAAATAGCAGCATAAATAACAAATAATAAATTCAAAATGAAGCAGCACAAGGAAACGGTATTAGCGGACGAACTCCATAGAGCCTGTTGAAACAGCCCCAAGCTGCTTTGACGGGAACACTGCAGGACAACTAAGACAGAGCCGACACGACAACCATCTCGTCCTCAAGCACAGTGCTGACGTCCTCCTCCAGTACTGACGACCGCGACAGAGCCGACACGGCAACCATCTCGCCCTCCCAGAAACGTACTGACGTCCTCCTCCATCTACGACAATGACAGAGCCGACACGGCAACCATCTTGTCTTAAGAAACTCTGCGCTGCTCTGCTGCTAGGACCGGACTCACAGGTACGAATACCTGCTGCTGCTACCCCAACGGACTCGCTACTTGCCCTGGACCACCGGTCGTTCTGCCCTTTGAACCTGGCTCTTGCTGCTACGAACCTGACTTGTTGCTGTTACGAACCTGACTCGCAAAGTCGCAGGTACGGATATCTGCTGCTGCTGCTACTCAACATGGCTTGCTGCTGCCCTCAACCTAACTCGTTGCTGCTACGAACATGACTTATTGCTGTTATCAAACCTGACTGACGAAGTCTGACGCCATCCATCAGACGTCAACTCGCCAGTAATTAAAAACAAACAAAAACAAAGGAGGCAACATGTTTGACTAAGGGAACAATCGACAAACGATTGTTCCTAACAAAATATAATATATATATATATATATTATATATATATATATATATATATATATAATAATATATTTATACTTCCTCTGATTTCTCGTTTCACTCCATTCATAAAGATACATTACATATAAGTACATAAATAAATATTCAAGCATTCTACAAGAACTAAAAGGAAGAAAGAAAAAGCAACCCATTTCACGAAATATCACTGTCTCAAACTGAAAGTCTTGACCTAAACATACGGAAATTAATCGTATTTAGAGCTAGGCATTTCTCCTATGCATTAGCCGATGACAGTATTGTCGACAGAAAAATCCACAGTAGTTCCAGCCTCAAGGCTTTTGAGCAACAGAGGCCAACGAATGAAGACGAAAAAAAGAAAGCTTCTGCCTTGGGAATTACTTTTCAAGAGCCACCATCAAAGATGCTGAGTGTATTGGGAAGAGATAGGCACCCGTTTTCTATGCTCTGGTCCGTCTCTCCGTTACTTTTAAAGCTAAAGAAGATTTTATCTTTAAATTTCTCGTGTTAAATTGGTGATGGTCACACGTCCGTGCTCGGTGAAGCTCTGGTAGAGGGAGAACAAATCCTCTCACGATTCTTCTTTTGTAGAAGTGAATGACAAAGGATTGCCATGTATTGGCAGTGCTCAGTTTCATTTTCTTTTTGTTGAAACTTCCTTCATTTCTCCTTTGCATTCATTTTGTTTTTAATGTCTTTCCTTTCTTCTTTGCATTTTCTTTTCGTTTCATCTGTCACCTAACTCCTTCTAAACCTTGGAAACATTCTTCTGTTTGCCTGCTCTGAATATGAACTTCTCTGTTCAAAAATGGATGGATGTATGATATTTAGGAAGCAAAAGCTCGTTAGGCACTATTTTAAGAAGGCCATTCAGCGCCCCTCTCTTCAAGGGATGAATGATGTTGTCACTTTTTCTAATTATGGATTCAGACGTTTTTTTGCTTTTGTTCTTGTTAGGGTACATCAATATGACCTTCACAAGCGATGGGACTGAACTGCATCACAGTACAGACTTTGTCAACACTGTGCCTTGCACAAAATAGCAGAATGACAATTATCAAATGTGGAGAGAAAAGCAAAACAAATGTTCTGAGTGAATGTAACTGTTAGAACTAAAGAAATGAATATAATTATCAAATGTAAAGAGAAATGTGATATACTGACTGTGTCTAATTCATAATGAAAAGCAAAGAAAAATGTTCTTGAGCGAATGTAACTGTTCAAGCTAAAGAAATGGAGGTCACAACTATCAAATGTAAAGAGAAACGTAATATATTGGCTAAGATTATCTAATTCATATTGAAAAGCAAAGAAAAATGTTCCTGAGCGAATGTAGCATTTTGAGTGAAGTTTTGTCGACGAATGACAGGAGGCGAAAAAAAAAAAAAAAAAAAAAAAAAAACTTTGAGAGGTGTTAACTTATTTTTCAAGGACGTTATTTATTTTTTTTTCAAGATGGGCGTTGTTAGGGAGACGCCATATTTGAAAAAACCTGTTGTTGTTGTTGTTGTTGTTGTTGTTGTAAAGCCATCCCGATTTTATCGTTTAAATTTCTCCTAAACTTTTTATGGAAGGGTGAGGTGTTTATTGACAAGGAAGTTGTCAATGTATCTTCCTAATATCGCAGCGTTCGTGAATATATATATTATATATCTCTCCAGGTCTCTCTCTCTCTCTCTCTCTCTCTCTCTCTCTGATACTCTTCTCTATATATATATATATATATATATATATATATATATATATATATATATATATATATATATATATATTATATATATATTATATATATATATATATATATATATACATATACACATATACATTATGTATATATATATATATATATATATATATATATATATATATATATATATATATATATACAATTATTTTTTGGTAGATCACCACTTGGCTGAACATACTTTACATAACTCCTTCATCAGAAAATACTAAACATTTTCAAGGTATGTGTTGCTTTCAACGGTAAGTCACGCTTAAAAGGCGGATGCCGGAATATTGCCTCAAGGAGGCTTGTTATTTTATTCTTTTTAAATTTCCTAAAATTCTACTATAATAATTCAGGTAACATGAAAACTTTACAATGGGTCAAATCCTTCACGTCAAACAGACGTTATATGAAACACCAATGACTCACTAATCAATATATAGACTCCGTAGGGCTATAGTTCCTGTTGCACCTTTCAAACCTTCTTACTGTCAGTTGCCGTCTCACTGCTGAATGATCTCATAGGTCCCAGCACTTGGCGTTTGGGCTAAATTCTATATTCTATCTATCTAATCAATATACTACAATAACATCAATATATTACAGTAACATATTCTGAAAAGTACAAGTGGTTTAGATGATATATATGGCAGCAGGAATGACATAGTTACAAAAAATGTCACCTCTCTCTCTCTCTCTCTCTCTCTCTCTGAGGTTTAATGTCTTCAAAAGCCTTTGCCTTCGCCTCCGCATTTTGTAATTCAAATGACAAGTTTCCCTTCGGGGAAAGGTAACACAGTTTCCTCTCGTTACATTGTAAATTTTTGTCGCGTACTTCGATCGAATTGAAGGAATATCGGAAAGCATTTTCCTAGACGTAACCGAGTATCGGGACCTTTCCCTGAAAAAAGCGGGACGCTAAATCTTAAAAACTAACCAGAGAATTTTCTTGAAAATAATTTTATTATGTTTCCTACACCCAAATTACTCTACAGGTACTAATCTAACCTAACCTAACCTAGGGGCATGGCGAAACAACCGGGGCTAGTGCAATACCAGCATGCATCTCAGGAATTTGCTACCGGGAACCAGGTTTTCACCAGGTAGGTGGTATTGCTTCTCAAGGTAGGAGGTATTGCTTCCCAAGGTAGGTGATATTGCTTCCCAAGGTAGGTGGTATTGCTTCTCAAGGTAGGTGGCATTGCTTCTCAAGGTAGGTGGTATTGCTTCTCAAGGTAGGAAGCATTGCTTCTCTAGGTAGGAGGTATTGCTTCTCAAGGTAGGTGGTATTGCTTCTCACGAATGGGCATCGAATGACAGTGCAAATATCATGCCAGTGAAATAACGCAAAATTCTGACGAAGTCAGGACTGAGATCTTTCGACATGAAACTTGACCACAGGTATAAGGAGTAGGTAGGAAATACTTTAAAAGAACCCCGGGCCACCAATGTGTTGCAACACACTGGGCAAGGGTTACCCCAGGGTACCTTGGAGCACCGAAGGACAAAAACTTTCCCGGAGCGGAGTAACGGAAAGAGAGGGTGGGTTGCCAGCTGATTCTTTTCAGGTTATCAAACAAGATGACTTTTCATACCTGAAAAGCTTCTCTCCCTTCGTGTGTCGTCTGCAAAACTCATTATATTCCTCGAGAAGGGTTTCGTTTATGAAGTAAAGCGCATAGTATCACTCTTCCAGGTGTCAAAATAGATATAAGATTACTCATTCGTCATCATTCTTGGTATTCCAAGAGATAAATGTCGACGAAGGTTTTTCCTTAAGTGAATCTTGGCATATGTCACTCCCTAGCAAACATGTTTCTTGTCAGAAATCTAACAAAACATATTTTTTTTAGCAATACTTCAATATTTCTTTAAAATGTGCAGTAGGCTATATATAGACGTTGCATACTCATTAACATTTAAGTCAAAATTTGTAGTGCAATCTATTGATGGATTATATACTGTATATATATATATTTTTTTAACGGAAAATATTTCAGTCATACTGTGTGTGTGTGTATATATATATATATATATATATATATATATATATATATATATATATATATATATATATATATATATATATATATATGTATATTAATTCCCTTTATGCAGCCATCAGTGATCATTCATATTCTTAAACAGTACCTGAGTACCGTATCAGCCCTGATGAATGACTTGTGTCTAGTAATCTATAAGGTGGAAAAGGTGTGTATGATATCACCCCCCAATTCTATTCACCATAGAGGGTATTTCCCCTATATGCATACCGCGTCTGAGTTACCTGTTTGTTGCACTGTACTTTTTAAATCTTTGCACAATAAAGCGTTTCACTTTAGGTCCTGGAAAACTAGTAAAATTAATCGCTGCTACTTTCGAGACAAGAAGATGAGTTTATATTCCTTGGCGTTGGCGCAATATTCCTGCTCTATAAAAGACCAACTCATTCTACTCTTATGTAAGCGTGGGCTCACGAGAGAGAGTGAGAAAGAGAGACGTACCAGACCTCAGTCACCGGGGTCCGTTTAGTTACCTCCTCGCACCTGAGGTGAACCAGAGGGTATAATGATTGAGGTCCCGTGCGTGTATTTAATGTGGTTCCAGTAGCATTCGCGTTTGCGTCGAAGCGTTCCAGACAGGATAAGGAATTGGCACGTCGAGAGATAAGCAGCTGGTTTTTCAAGGAAGGTTTAAAGGAAGATGTCCTTCAGCAATTGGACGAGGAGTGTCCTGAGGTTTCTGCTGATCTGCATAGCACTATGGAGATCCGTCTGTCAGGACATACCACGTAAGATGTGACTGACTGTCAGATGAGTATTCTAGGAAAGCGCTGAATGTTATCAGATGGACCAAGTTTGACTTGTTTTCACATATAGGTTTTATTTCATATTACTGGTACTTGCTATGAGTTAAATTTTTTTTTTTTTACATTTAGCAAACGAAGGGATTTTTATATTTCTGATACCTGCTAGGAGTTTAATTTTTTATTTTTACATTTTCCAAACGAAGGGATTACTTTATATTTCTGATACCTGCTAGTAGTTTTTTTTTTACATTTTCCAAACGTAGGGATTATTTTATATTTCTAGTACTTGTTAGTTTATTTTTATTTTTACATTTTCTAAACGAAGGGATTATTTTATATTTCTGATACTTGCTAGGAGTTTATTTTTTTTTTTTACATTTTCCAAACGTAGGGATTATTTTATATTTCTAGTACTTGTTAGTTTATTTTTATTTTTACATTTTCTAAACGAAGGATTATTTTATATTTCTGATACTTGCTAGAGTTTAATTTTTTTTTTTACATTTTTCCAAACGTAGGGATTATTTTATATTTCTAGTACTTGTTAGTTTATTTTTTATTTTTACATTTTCTAAACGAAGGGATTATTTTATATTTCTGATACTTGCTAGAGTTTAATTTTTTTTTACATTTTCCAAACGTAGGGATTATTTTATATTTCTAGTACTTGTTAGTTTATTTTTATTTTTACATTTTCTAAACGAAGGGATTATTTTATATTTCTGATACTTGCTAGAGTTTAATTTTTTTACATTTTCCAAACGTAGGCTTTATATTTCTAGTACTTGTTGTTTATTTTTATTTTTACATTTTCTAAACGAAGGGATTATTTTATATTTCTGATACTTGCTAGGAGTTTAATTTTTTTTTACATTTTTTTCCAAACGTAGGGATTATTTTATATTTCTAGTACTTGTTAGTTTATTTTTATTTTTACATTTTCTAAACGAAGGGATTATTTTATATTTCTGATACTTGCTAGGAGTTTAATTTTTTTTTTTTACATTTTCCAAACGTAGGGATTATTTTATATTTCTAGTACTTGTTAGTTTATTTTTATTTTTACATTTTCTAAACGAAGGGATTATTTTATATTTCTGATACTTGCTAGGAGTTTAATTTTTTTTTTTTACATTTTCCAAACGAAGGGATTATTTTATATTTCTTTACTTGCTATAAGTTTAAATTCTTTATTTTTTTTTTTGCATTTTTATAAGCGAAGTTAGCAAATTTAGGTATGCATATGATGTATTTACATATGATGTAATATTATTCTACTACTTCCCTGAACCCTGTTTCGTTAGTTAAGATATCTAAATACATTGCTCCACAGTCAGTAATTGAGTCACCTTTCATATCTCTTAATGAATGACAAGATTTCCCTTTTAATACCAAAACCTGGACAGTAGAACATGAAGTCGTCAGAACCTTCATTCAAAAAAAAAAAAAAAGAAAAAGGCCTTCACTTCCCAGTCAGTAATCAAGTCACGTTTCATATCTCTTAAGGAATAA